>NW_028185594.1:8897062-8998133 GCF_003343005.1 Rhea americana
TTTTTTTTTTTAAGTTAACAGTATTCCAGATTCTGCCAGACCTCCTGTCGGTCTCATTCTGGAGCACTCCCCCTGTCAAAATGCATCATCTTATTGTATCCATTCACAGCTGCTCACGACAGTAAAATTTCTGACCCACTTAAATTTGGTCTATTATTACAAACTGCTTCACATATTCACATGTGAATCAAGTTCGGAGTAATTTTTTAGCACTTAGGTTTCCAGAATTACACAGAATACAGATGGAGGCCATCTGTTATGAACCATGACTTTTTAGACAGAGAAGTACAGTCTTGTCTTTCAAGGAACCTGCTGGAAGAGAGTCAATCCTAATCCTACTCCAGCTGAGAGCTAAAGCTTGAAGAGCACCCTTGGAGGGCAAGGGTGAGCTCTCCAACTATAATTACAGTGCTCTGCCACCCAAAATAAACTAACCCACAAATAACTTCCCTACTAGTAATGGGACAGTTCTTTGCTTTAAGAAATAGAATTAACAGGTATTACTTAAAATGGGCACAATTTAGCAACAGTTATCATATACTTAATGGCCTCCAAAAGAACTATGATGTCTTCTTAGCAAAACAACTTTCTGAAAGGATACAAGAAGTTAGGCTTCATCTGGCAAATACAATGAGTGCACACAAGGATCTTGAACTATTATTTATAATGGGAAAAGACCTAAAGGATGCTGCACATGTAATACCCCCTCAATTAAAATTATTAATAAATATAGACAGATATAAATAGCAAAACAAAATGAGGAAACAGATATGCCACTAGAAACACAAGAGGTAATACCAAAGTAAATATTGCTCTAACAATCCTCCTATTATTCAATCAAAAAGGTTTTCCTGATTTTTTTTTTTTTAAGGAAATATATTCAGAAYGGTTTTAACAGACCTTGATACTTTCAGATGTACTATAGGACAATATTCAGCTATTTACTTAAAGGCTACTGTGTCTCTCTCTAATTTTAACTGACATAAAAAGCAGTTTTAAGGAGAGTGCAAATGGAGATCAATTAATATGACTGATACTTTCCTTTTAGTTACAACAAACTGTCCTACTTTTTGTTCTACGATCACATTTCAAATGCTCTGGAAACATCCACCATATACAGCAACCATTTCAATATCTCTTTGGATTAGCTGACTTCTTGTTATCACATTTGTTATAAGTTTACGGACATTCTTACAGCCATTTAAAACTGTTCTGTAGCAGTTATCAACAGAAATAGAAGGTTAGCTATTTCCACCTAGACTCTCCAGCCTTAACACCTTCATCTCATTACTGTCTAGTTCCTCACAATAATATTGCACACAAGATCGTGGCCTTAAAGAGTGCTAAACACTGTTGTACTGTAATATTGTAGTAACTGCTGAATTGCAATAATGCTATATGAAACATTAAAAGTACTAAATAGCGTTGTTAATTGCAGTCATACAGCAAAAACACCTTGCATAGGCCACACAAATAGTAAATTGGATTTCTTTTTGTTAAATGTCATTACTATTTTTGTTTACAGTGAATACATGAAGAGAATACACAGGGCAGTGACATATCATATTCTGGCACTGTGAGGATAAGAGCATTATTTAGTATTTCTCAAAAACTGCTTCACTAATATGGTAACACAGTTTGCCTGGACTTTTAGACAAATATTATACTCCGGTCTACTACATCTTCATTAGTTTTTGTCTACAGCTATTATTCAAGTTGTGGCTGGATTCTTCCTTCTAGATCGACTAYCATGTTACACAAATCTGAGATCCAGTTAAACAGTTCCAAAGGATGATATACACTGCAATAAATATTGTTGTAACACATGGTCATAAAATTTTTATCATCTCAAAACCATTAATGTATTTGCTTTGTAGCTGCTAAGAGATATAATTAAAAATTTGAGCATGTAGCTAGCATGCTATGACCCCTATCTATTAGGCAGATTATACTATCTCATGCTCTATCTTATGTACTTTGTCTTATTTTACTCTAAATGCTAAGTTTTCTAAAACAAGACGCTTTTGAGTTACCTTTTGGTATAGTACTAATACAATACAATTCAAACTATTAGATATTACAGCCCTACAAATAAAGACTGTTGTACAAAACAGAACAGGAACTGAAGCCAGGACATCCCAGATCAACACAGATTCAGTGAATCTTCTATTTCTGCACTGTCCACTAGCAAAGGTGAAAAACAACAACACAAAAATCTGTTTAAACRTATCTTATCAAAAGCACTCTTGTTGTATTGCAATCCTTGTCCTCAGCATTCTAAAGATGCAGCACAGATCTGCATGAGTAGTTTCTCACAATTAAATAGATGTGTTTCATAGCCATGCATAAATGTGACATAGCTTTTCATGCTTCAAATGAATAGAGTATTTGAAACTAAGTGGCTATAAAAGAGAGAAATCAGTCTTTGTCATCTTGCAAATGCATTTTTTTTGTACCAGAAGGTAAGCAAGGAAATAAAAGGATTGGTGATATACATAAAATATAGGTAAAGCAGGTCGCACTGCAGACTCAAAAGCATGCAACCAAGGCCTCTGACATCCTGACAATTCACAACAGGACTGATTAAAGAGGCTACTGCCCCCTGCTGTCCTCTGCCCCTTCAGTGAAGGTTCCCTCCCTCCAACTGCAGTAGTATTTCACTGTGCAGCACATAAAACTACCAATTTCATTTTACAGTAACACACTGAGCTACAAACTGCAGCAGTTGAGAAGCAACTCACCACTTGCATTGCCTTGAAATGGCCACGATGACCCCTGGCAGAGATGCAAGGTGTTGGCAGGAAAAACTAATTTCCTAAATCATCCCAACAGTACCTGCCCTGATCACAAGCAACAACAAAACAGTAAAAACCCAAGTCAAATTGAGCAGTAGTGAAATATCCCAAAAAATTTCCTCAAGATACTCTAATCTTTTTTTCTGAATACTCTTTTATGAAGACTTTCTATTCCCAAACATACTTCAATACCTAGCACATGCTAAAACAGTATGATTGTTGATTCTGTTCGACTTCTATGAACATGAATAAGTTCTGTCAACTACCTGAAGACTGATAGCATTCATTGTAAGTTATGATTTCTAAAGCAGCAAAGAAGTTTTTCCACTTAGAAAAAGAATTTTTTTAATAATAAATTGTAAAAATTTTCAAGAAATAAAACTGATCCTCTGAACAAGTGCTAGCATACAGAAATTGATTCTAGGAATATACTTTAAAGACTAAAATCATTTCACTCTGCAAGCAGACTAAATGCACATGAATCAGAAGTGACAGTTATACTTCAAAGAACTAGTTCATGTATCAGGGCTTTATTGTAGAAATTGGACTGTAATAGTACAATTACATATTTTATAGTCCAGCTGCACAGTATTGCTCTTTCCCTCCAGATACGAGAAGGAAAAAGAAAAAAAAAATCATTGATGGATACTGGATTTGGTGCAAAACATTCTTTACTCCACACTTGCTATCTCTCTGGCTGAACGGATGTGGCGGCCTGATATCTACACTTCCTCAGCTCCATCTATGTTCAAGGGATAGTACTTGGCCTGATACTTAACCAAGAAGTGGAATTCATTGTTTTCGCTTTCATTACAATTTCAGTACGAACTATTTACTTCTAGATATTGCAACAGTTTGGCCATCCCCCTATCTACCTCCTTCCTTTCCACAAAAGGGAATAGGTATCACAGATCTTATCAGTCTGCCACCTACTATACAAACAATATCAAATTCAATTCCAGCATTTGGTCCAAGGTGTCACAAGGAAGGTAAAAATAGCTCTTAACTGCATTTCCTATTTTAGCTTCCAAACTACAGGAAATTGAAGAAAAGGCCATRCTTCCCAAAAGGCTGTGCATGAGTGAAAGCACATACAGTACTTAAAACTGAAGTTAAGAGAACTCCCTTTTTGCTACCCACTGTTCCTAACAGGTAACCAGATTTCAGCAATGAGCTCTGCCCATCAGCAGCATTTTGTTTGTTTGCTCATTTTAATCCAAATAGTGCTTATAAGACTCAGGATTTCACAACCTGTCAGCAGCGTGTCCTTACTGCATCAGCCTGAGAAACCATGATAACCTGCCAAGCTTTTTGGCACTGAATGCGGTAACATAGTATTCACAGAACACTGAGGTTAAAAAAAAAGAAAAGAAAAGAAAAAAAAACTCTGAAGAAAAAAAAAGAGATGTAGTAAACATAAGAACTTCTATAGTACTATTTAACATGTATATTAAAAGTTTAAGGCTACAAATTCCATAGACTTCCTGCAAGCTAATCATAACAAAAGGGAAAACATCCAGGGTTGAGTGTTTGTTCTCAGGTATCTAATACAAGTGACACGACTATCAAACACTGCCAGGTAAGTACTTGCAGCTCAGTTAAACAAACAAAAAGAAGAAAATATTATTCCTTTAAGGATCCCAAATCTAGATCATAAGAAAATATGAAAAGTTGTTAAATGAATGTTAAAGACCAAACACGGTGCAATAATAAAAGAAAATAAAAATACAGAAATCATAATGACATTTCTCTTATTCACAGGTTTGGGAGGCTGATGTTATATTAACATGGTTGCTAAGATTCTTCTAAGAATCTGAGTTACATTGTTGCCACACTCTTGAAGAATCTATGCACCATGATTAAATGGGGGGGGGGGGGAAGAGAAAAAAAAAGAAAACAGAACTGTACACCGTTCTCAAGGACCCAATAACCTGAGAAATTGACTGCTTCATAGTGTGTATTTTGCACCTGCATAACTCTTTCAGATTTAACACAAGACAGTAGCGGAGGAAGATTATCACATAATGTCTGCAGAAAAAATTGTGCCTTAGCAATTCTGCACAAGAGAAATTGACCTTTTGGTTTCCATTGACCTGCAGGTCAATTAAAACTGGCAGAATTTACATAGATGTTTTAATATCACATCTTCAAAACGACTCAAGAAACAAGCATGCAACTCAGCATGGATTACACAGCACAGATATGGTACATGAAGAGCAGAAATCTAGGATCTTAGTTTTAAATAAAGATCAGAAGAATTCATTGAATAAATCCCTTGCAAAATTTGTTGTACTTACTGCAAAAGAGTTTACAGCATGTAACACCATTTCTAATGTTACTAGCAACCCTTTTAACTTTTAAACTGCTCCAACCTCAGTCAGTAGAGAGGAATTAAGGAGCAGATGTAACAGCTCAAAACATACATGTACACACATACATACACACCGGGGGGGGGGGCACAAACCCCAAACCAAATGCAGCCTTTATAGTAGCCCATAGAATCATTCACCGCTCTGACATATCCCATGTTAAGATGAGGAAGCCTCCTTGGAACAATTCACCTGAAAGAAAAACTGCACTGGTCCCGAGTTTTGGCATATTACAAGAAAACTGGATAGGCTGTGAAATACAATGTGGTAATAACAACATGCACAGCTAATATTTTCCACTGTTACTACCACTCTCAATCCAGTTGCCACATGCACCAGTCTTGTTTACAAGCTGTTTTCATACCATTTTATAACTCTACCAGTTTGACTAGAGATCTCATTGGAGAAGTACATAAGAAACATATGTAGACAGACCACTTAGAAAAGGATGGAAGAAGCTGACAAAATTTTCAAGATAATCATATTTAATTCTACATTCCAACAGCCCACAACACATCACTGTCACTAGTAAGTACTGTGTCCACAGCAGTCCTCCTACAATTAAAACACACAAGAAAACTTATCAGTGATACAGCAGCTTTGCAAGTTTTTTTTAAGGAAGAAGATGCCTACAGTACTTAAGTCTTCAAACTCTAAMAGACCATAAAGAAGCAGTCTCTCTCGAGTCTGAAACTGATCTGAAAAGCATTGGCAGCACACACTTAAAAGAACTCATCACTGAGGAGGTTATTTCCAACAAAAAATCTGTATCATGGCTGAAAAATATATATCAAGCATTATAGACAGATAAGATAATTTTCATGTTCCAGAAATCCTGGACTTGTAATGCAAAGGTATGAATTACTGGCAACTTGGTCTACAATAAACGAAGAACAGACTTCAGCTTTACTCTGTTTCCACAGCAGTATAGCAGGGACAGAAAAGACACTGACTGGGTATCAATTTCGCTCAGACAACTTGATCTCAGTGTTGTATCAGTGAGTAAAAGATCTTTTGCACACAAAAAGATGGAAAGAAGAAAAAAGGCATACAAATAAGAGAAAACACAAACTGCTTTATTTTTTTCTCATGAACCACCCCCAAAGGTTGTAGGGCACACAAAAGGGAGCAGAAGTTCATTAGTGTTCACGCCAACATTTGCTTGCTCTCCACATTCCCCGGTTTCAGCCCTTCTTTTAACTGCTATATTCTACATACTTTTCCTTCATATTTTACAAGAAATCTGTACTGAGACAGAAACCAGATTTTTTACTATTAATGCGGAAAGCCTCTAACACAGTATTAAGCCCCAACTGCTAATCAGAGCTTCACTATGTCACTTGTATTCAGATAAGCAGCTGAGCTGGCAGTCAGATAAAAATATGAAAATAAGATGCTTTTCAAGGCTGCTTTGCAAATCTACCTCACTTTGAAGTATGAAGGTTTACTTCCCATGTTTTGCTAACATAACTCAAGTAAGCCTCTCATCATATGTTCAGTTCCACCATATAGAAACATAATAATTGAATTCCTCTTAGTAAGTCATTTGCAGTTTTCAGGTCCAAAGTGCAAGTTTTTACCCATTAGGTTTCCTTTGGTCATGCCCAGAAACTTGGAGGAAGCACGATCCTCAAAGCACATTGGTCATTTCAAACTTACAAGATGCAACTTAAATTGACCTCAAATTGCAACTCTGTATTAACACATCATCAATTCCAATAAAATTCTGGTGCAAATGGAGTCTTACCTTATCCTTTTCATGGGGAAGGAGACACACTGGAGGGAGACAGGAAAGAGACTCACAGCTCTCCTTCCCATCGGCATTAGTGGTTGCCTTAGTGTTGAGCTGGTACAGAGGTCCATCTTTAAGAAGCCTCCCATGGCCAACAGCACGTTTGACAGCTAATCTTAATTGCTGGTGAAAAACAGAGGCAGCACTACCTCCAAATAACGCAGACACATCTTTCTGACCTTTCAGAAAGCGCTCAATATTCTTCAAGGATGAGCCACTAGATTCAGCCAAGCCCTCAATTGCGCGTTTGATAAGTTTATTCCAGTCCACGTTTGGTTTACCATCCAACTTTCCATGGTTCCGTGGCTTTGGAAGTGCTATTCTCCCAGGATTATCAGGATCCTTGTAGGAATTGAGACCCTTATTGGAGACTTTTAGAATAGTTCCATCCTTAACGCTCAACTCTAACTGTTCCAGAACAGTTTTGCGGTCCAAACCATGTGACGAAGATACTGCATTGCATATCCTCTCCTCCGAAGGACGCTGTTTTTGTTTCTTTACCTTTTTGATCGCCTCCAAAATCCACTCCGTATACAGCGGGTTGGCGAGTTTTACCATGGTGAAAAATTCTGTATATCCATAGAGTCGTTATCCTTTATCCCGATGCTGAACAAGTTTCACACCATGGGAAAACAGATTCTCGGATGATGGTAAACAGTTAACCATAGCATACACGTTTTCTGTTCTGAATTACTCCTCCTTTCTCAGACCTGAATTGTTTTCAAACTGAAAAGAGGAAAGCAAAACAATTATAAATTTATTCATTCCTTCTAGTAAATTCCATAGCAGCTTCCTCTGAAGTTTTCCCACAAAGATATTAAGATTTCAGCACATCTCACCTCGACTTCAGGTCTTTACACTCACAATCAGAGAAACTGTAACATTAGGCCTGGAAGAAAACAAGAAGAGAGTCATTTCCAAAGAATGAAAAGAAAAAAAAACTATAGTAATTCATTAAACACATAGTAGAGTTTTTAATCCGTTACTACTGTTCTGAAACACTTAATTATATATCTAAGGTCATATATTTACTGCAAATAAAAGTATGACTTAACATTGAAATAACTAATCCAGTATATCCTAGTGGAGGGAAAAAAAATAAGTGCAAGAAGGTCAGCTAATTCTGCACTGAGTTTATATAATTAGTGATYACAATCTACATTAATGAGGCAGGGGGAAACAAAATCAAGGATTTTTAAAAAGCAGGAACTCTCGTGATTTTTGCCCACTGAAGACAGTGCCTGAAACTTAAATAGAAAGCAGTAAGAATTGTCAAGAGCCTCGACCAAACAGCAAGAGGGAAACTTTCAGAACTTTTCCAGGAATGTAATAATAGGTCTAACTCCCTCCTGCTAAGAAAAGCTATGACAGTTGTTCCATTAAGAAAAAAAGAAAAAAAAACAGCTTGAGATTGTAATTAGATGTTCCATTTTCAAAGACCATAGGAAAGAAGAATACAACAATATAATCTTCCACAGATGAGACACACTGAAAACACTTGAGGACAAAGTAACAGGTGACCATACACAATGAAGAAGGAATGCTTATGTCACTGCTAATTAAAGATGCAGATGGAAGGGTATGAGGCTCTACTTCACAGTCTTTTTAGCATTTGTTAAAAAAGACTTTTTCTCACCGTGGTAACAATACATTGAGGCAAAGTTCTACTGTGAAAGTACACTAACCTTAAAGGATTTATAAACTGTTTACTGAAAGGAATAAGATTTTATACAAGAAAAGTTTTAGTTACGAGTTAGTTGTCGACACAGTTCTCCCACTCTGCTTTCTAGGAAGTACTAAAGAATTTATCAACACACAAAACACATTTGCACACAGCATCAGACACATGCACAGACAGACCTTCGCACAGCTCCACACAGCCAGTCATGGAAAGATTAAAAACTACTGTTCCAACCAGAGAAGCAGCAGTGCTTGCCTAGAGCTCTTGCCCCACTAGCAGAGGTGGAGGGCAAGGCAAAGCAGTGCACCGGGGTGCCCTGGGACCCTGAGGGCACAGGCAGCCCTCCCTGCCAGGCGCAGCTCGGGGCCCAGCCCGTTATGTAACCGCCGGCCAGGCCGGGGCGACGCCAGCACAGTCCCAGCGGCTGCCCGCGGGCTATCCGCGGCCAGCGGCCCTGCACCTGCTGTCCCTCACCCCCCTCCGCCTTCCGGGAGGGACCCCCACACGGAGCCCCGGGTGGAGCCCTGCTCCAAGCGAGCGCCTCGCTCCGCGCAGACCCAGAGAAACGAGGCGCAGGCCACCAGCCGGGCCCACACTGCTCTCCGCCCCCCCCCTCCCCCCCCGCGCGGAGACGGCAGCGCAGCCCGGCTGCCCGCACCGGCTTGGCCGGGCCCGCGCCCGCCTCATCCGCGCTCTCTGGCGCCAGCGACCGAGCGAAGCCCAGCCCGCGGCCCCGCAGCCTACGCCGCCCGCCTCATCCGCGCCGCGCCGCGGCCGCCACCGCCCCCTGCTCCAGGCTCCAAGCCTGGCGGGCCCAGCGGAGCGGGCGGCCGGGTCCGGGCCTGGCGCAGAGCGGCGATGGGGCCGGAGCAGGCCGCGAGCCTGGAGCGCCCAGCAGGCCTTCCCCCGCCGCAGGCCGGAGTGCGCGCCGGCCGCCCGTGCCCGTGCTCCTCTGCACCGGGCACYCGAGCCGGCGCGGCGGCGCCGGCGCCACTCACCGAGGCCTGCGGAAGCCGAGAACCGAAAGGCAAAGGCCGGACGGCGGCGAAGCCCGAAACTGACACGGCGGCCATCTTGGGTCCGGAGCTCTGCGACGGGGGGAGGGGGCGTGAGAGGGGAACAGCCCGCGGCGGGCGGGGGAGCGCGCGGGGAACAGCGCGGCGCGGCGGGAAGGGCCGCGGAGGCGGAGGGCTGCGCGGGCGCGGCTGGCGGCGCTCGGCGGGGCTGCGGCAGAGATGTGAGTGGGGCCGCCCCGCGCGGGAGTCACGGGCAGCGGGAGGATTTGGGCTAGTCGCCGTGAGCGCAGCCCGCGCGGTGAAGAACCGCCTCGCGCTCCCGGGAGCCACCGGCTGCTCGAAGGCAGGCCGCGCACGGCAGCGCGCCTCGCTCGGCCTGAGGCGATGCCGAGCCGCAGCTACACCTGCGCGCACTCAGGCGCTGCCCTGCCTTTGCGTACCTGTGTAAAGCAGTTTGCTTAGCTTTCTGACATTATCTCCGATACAGCATACTTTGGGGATGCATTCCGGGTTGTATCATAAAACTACCTTGCCGGAACATTAGCTATTCTGTGCTGAAATAACGGAGGACCTAGCTACGTGTTTTGTCTTGGTTGTGCATTAGGCTCCACAAAGCTGGTTGTTTATCACTGAGGTCAGACAGGGTCTGTTTGAACACAAAGCCTCACCTTCTCTGGTTAATTTATGGATTTCTGTTGCTTTGAGCAAACCTTATATTGATCAAGCGAGTGTCAAAAGCAGGCAGGAATTGACAGACTCTTAACGCTTTAAATTAGAGCATTGTCTCCTACGTAACATTTGATTAAAATAATCTCATTTGGTTATCCATGCTGTATGGTTATGTCTTGTGTGCAAGTCTTTAGCCTTTCTTTCCAGCTCTGTTTTAGTTTTGCATGTGCATATAGAAAGGCAATTTTCACCACTTACTTAAAGGAGAAATTTATACAATTTTATATTGTATAGAATTTAATGTTAGCTTCCTTTTTAGAAAAGAAAAAAAAAATCTTAAGAAACATTCTGGAGACAGAATTGATAAACTTGTTCAGTGAGAAATTTCTTAGTTGAGCAAGAGGAACTCTTTTTGACATTTTAACACAATAAATTTTTCAGTAAGAAAGTAGTTGTTTTCAGTCGCATGTTGCTTGAACCGTTTTGGGTAGCAATTGACTCTGAAGTGCTACTGCACTAGATACTGTACAACTAGTTCTGTTGCTGCCCTGTAGACAGGAGAGGTCTGGCCTTGCCTTTACAGGGTTGGCTTCTTGCTACAAATTCTTCTCTCCTACCTCTTCCCAAGCCTTCAAAGTTCAGTGCTGCACAGCTTCTAGGACCCTAAATTATGAGGCTATGATACTAAATTCAGAAAGGTTCATGAAGATATAAACATAACTTACACAGAAGACAACGTGAGCAAGCAGAGCAAGTACAAGGGAGATTCGGTACGCAGCAGTGAAACCAAACTTTCTGTGTTCTTTGAATTGAGTATCAACCTATAAACTGCTTTCTGTCTCAAAATTTGCAGTAGGTTATTATTAGCACCCTTGCAAAATTAATAGATATCGTACAGTATTTTAGAAATAAAAAATAGCCTGTTTTTTTCTACCCTCTTTTTTTATTTTCACAGCACAGGCTGACAATTAAATCATCAGAATTCCTGCATATGGCAAACTACAGATGGTAAGGGATTGTTTTATTATAAAGACAGTGCATAGTTTGGCAACATCATTTTGTAATGTGGCTCTTTGTGCCCATGCTTCCCTGGGGGTTGAGTACCTGAAGTGAAGTCTACTGTGCTGTTTTCAGGCTGTCACTAAGTTATCCAGCAGTTCAAAATTCTGTTCTGGCAGCATCATCTGCAATGTTCTCCTTTTAGTTTCCAATTTCTATGAGCTCCTGAGCCACTGTGGAGAAAATWATTTATTTACTTTCTCAACAAAACATGATCTTTGTGCTAATGGTTTAGAAGCAGACACATGACATTTCTGCAGGCGTGAACAGCTGTATAACTACAAATTACTCTTTGCAGGTGCCAGTAAAATACTGGRAAATTTTTGGAAAAATTTAAACTTCAGAGTAGTGTCTGAGCTACAGGCACTCTTTAAAAGTCAGAACTGCTCAAGGAATTTTGACAAAGTGTCCCTCGTGATTACTTTTTTTCATAAATCTGTAGGATTTTGAAGAAAAATGTACTCCCTCTCTTCCTTTAACAACCTTTTCCTTTGGTATGCACAAATAATTTATTGCTCTATGCTTGCTCTTGCATCGGTACTAACATTCCTGATGATTAAAGAACCTGATGTTACCAGAGGAAAAATACAGAATCAACAACATCATGAACTGAGTAAATATTCACAATTTTGATGAGGAATGCAAACAATCAGAAGGAAATGGCAGTTTTTAAGCAATGTGTAACACAGCCAAACTTGAATAGTGTTTCGTGAGACAAATACCTGTATTGAAAGGAGATACTCCTGACTGAGGTTTTTAATTTACAGGTTTAAAGTAGAAAAGTTTGAGCTTCTCAAAGAACCTTGTATATGTATAAAGGTTTTATGTGCATATGAACAAAAAAAATTACCTATGCTGTTGGTCAATTTAACTATATGTTGCTGCTTCCTGTCTACCGTACCTGTGTGGCTCCCATAGTAAACTCTCCAAGTGCCTCATAGCCTAATGTAGTAATAATCCTTAGAATAACTTTTTGTTATTCTTTTTGTTGAAAGTTTTGTTAAATTATGATTTAAAAAATTATTATTTTTAAATTTAAAATACTGTCATAGTTCAATGTCTGTTGTCCTTATGCTGATCTTAAATGTATAATCCATTACTTTAACTTGAATTAAAGACATTTAAAAACAGTACTTGCTGTTATATTTTTTTAAAAATGCATTTGATACAATTCATGACTGTTAAAGTTGAATTAGTAAATAGGTCATTTCTCCTTCATTATTTTTTGTCATAGTAAAAATCTGATCTGGTGCATATTAAATCATCTAATACCTTAAATAAGGATGTGTGCATACAGTGGTAAAAGGTAATATCAGAATAAACCAACCAAAAAATCCCTATTTCTTGGGAAAAATAGTCACAACGTATAAATACAAAATAAGATATAAACTTTAATCTGTGCATTTTTTTTTTGCATTCGGATATAATCAATCCATCCAGCTTACTCATTTTCTGAGCTTGGTGGTAAAACTGCCTAACTGATTTGCCCCTAGTCATGCACAAAAGTCAGGAGTGAAAGCTCAGATCTAGGTTTGCAGATGCTTATGCAGCTGTCCTAGTCAGTAGGTGGTCACCTTCCTTCACATTTAATAAAGGCTGTATGATAGATAGCATCTTTCTTGTAATAGAAAGGGCTCCTTTTCTGTTATTCTTGTATTTATGACTGTTCCTTCTAGAATAATAAAATGGGAAATTTACTGCTAATGGCATTGCCGTACTCAGAAGTCCATAGATCTGCTAGGTGTACACGTGATAAACCTCTTGTAATTATGGAAAGAAGCCWCTTGGTGTAGAGTTTATATGCATTTTGCATGACGATTGTTTTTCATGCCAGCTGCACTGTCTTTTCAGTAGCGGTATGACTCTACGGTGAAAAAAAAACCAGTGGAACAGTGGAGGGGAAAGCATTTGGCTGGCTGCTCCTCACTGCAGAAACTGGGTTACTAAAGGCGGTACCGGTATGTTCGCCATGGAAAAGGTGAGGACGCGCTGAGGTGATGCACTCAGTGCGGTTCAGCCTAACTCGCTGCAGCTGGACGGGGAAGGCGCCCTCGGTCCGCCGCGGCCCGCGGGGCGGAGCGCGCCGCATCATGTGCGCCGCTCCGGGGCTGGGCGGCCGAGTTCCAGGCTGGGGCTCGCTCCGCCCCTTCCGGCAGCTCGGCATCAGCTGGTGGGGCGTTGGGGCGTTGCTGGGCGCGCTCTCGGGCCTGCCTCGAGGCTGGGCTTGCCGCTTCTCCAATCGAAGCTGAGAATAGTGTCTCGTTTGGCTGCGTCATCAGCAGCGCGCCTTTCCTCGGCCAATCGGAAGCCTCTGTTAGTGGGTCACCCAATCGGAATGCTCGCTGCCAACGCCCGCCCCGAGAGGGCTCGGACAGTTTTTCCGCGCTGCCAATAGGTGAGCTGCGGGATGGGGCTTGCAGCGGGCGGGGCGGGGCGGGGCGGAGCGGAGCGGAGCGGAGCGGAGCAAGGCAGGGAGCGGTGCAGGCGCTGGGTTTGGCTTGGTTTCCACCGCCATCATCATCATTATCATCATGATCCATAGCCTGTTCCTGATCAACGCTTCGGGGGACATCTTCCTCGAAAAGCACTGGAAGAGCGTTGTCAGCCGCTCCGTCTGCGACTACTTCTTCGAGGCGCAGGAGAGGGCCTCAGAGGCGGAGAACGTGCCGCCGGTGATCCCCACGCCGCACCACTACCTCCTCAGCGTCTACCGCCACAAGATCTTCTTCGTGGCTGTCATCCAGAGCGAGGTGCCGCCCCTCTTCGTCATCGAGTTCCTGCACCGCGTCGTCGACACCTTTCAGGTGTGGCCGCAGGCCCCGCGGCGCCCCGCTGCGGCTGAGGGGCGAGTGCGCTGAGGCGGCCCTGGAAAGGGAGAGGCCCGGGGGGCTGCAGCGCGGGGTGGGGGGATCGGGCTTCTGCGAAGGAGGATCGGCAAAAGGGCAACCTTTTACGTTACTGGCATTTAGTTTCCTCTTTTTTTTCCCAACTCTTACTCTGATCCTGCACGAGAAAAGATCTAGAGTGGGTCCTGAGGAAACAATGGATTCAGGATAAGATTGTGCTTGCAGGAGCTTTCAGCAACCAAGACTTTGATTTGTTTCTCAGCCTTGTCTCTTCAGGGCTTGTGAACTAAGACTAAGACCAAGCTAGATTTGTTCTCTCCAGGAGTGCAGGATTTGTAGTCATGTGCTTTAGTTAGTGATGATTTATCTTTGTGTTTACATCTTGTGGTATTTCTTGCAAGCATACTTTTTTTTTTTCCCCTAGAGAAGTGAGTTACAAGAGTTGTTTCAGAGCAACCACAGTCCCCTCTGTGTCATATTGACACGATTATATGCCCATTTGGGGAAGCAGTGAAGACTGTTTTCTGTCTGCCGTTGGCATGGTTATGTAGTCTGGATGCAAAGTGTCTTGTGACCAACAGCCTACCATAATATAGGAAATATGGAATTTTGGTCAAACAAGAATATCTTGTGAGCTTTACTTCCATGTGCTAGTCAGGCACATGAGTGTAGATTCTGAGTTATGTGCATGGAGTTCAGGGAGTGAATTAGCTCCTTTCACTTACTGCCAGAGCCCATATCCAAGGACTTTGTGATTTCTAATGTTTGTCTTTCTGTTGGTGAGACTCATTCATTTCTTTAGGTTATGTAAGACTAGATCTGATGCCCTACTGAGCTCTTTGGACTGAACTTCTTGAGTTGAAAAGTAATTTTGTTGGAATTTTGAAAAAGACTTGTCCTAGTTGTATACCCGTACCATCACTCAGCTTACAAATTGTTTTGGTGTATTTCCTCTGCAAATTTTAATACTGTTTATTATTGTTATAGAGTAGGAGAAGAAARAGTATGGGAAAGCTGGGGAATAAGCTTATCTGTGGGTCTTTTATGACTCACTTTCTAGGATTCTAATTCATACACATCTGGGATTAAGAGGTAGGGTGTTCTGTTATGCAGAGAGAATTATTTTTCATGCTTTTCGGAAGATTGGACTTCTGCTCTTTGTCCAAGGCTTCTTAGGATGTGTAAGCAGTCTGACATACACTAAATGGTATCAGAACAAAGAAACATGGACTGTATGTTAGAGGGACTTTAGAAATATTATCCTAAAAAACAAACATAGACTTAAGCAGAATATGCAAAAAGTTTGATGCAGTTCTTTCCCTATATTCTACAGCAAAATAACTTTAATTCTGTAAATATTTTTAAAAATTATTTATTGTGTTATGCCTACATGTACATTTGCATTGTAACAAAACTAATTGGAAGGCTTTGATTGGGAGATACTGAATTCCTTAAACAGCAGTGCTGCATGGTTAAGATATTGAAAGTACTGCAGACAAAGACTATGACAGATGAGGAAGACTGTATTTAGTACTGGATTCTAATGAAATGCATCACCATGTACAAGTCAGAGTAATGGGTGAAGGAAATATGCTTTTTGTATACATACTGCTGCTTAATCAGTTGCAATTAGCACTTTGTAAGTGCTAATTTTAAAAAGTCTCTTCTCTGTAAGAGAGAGTTTTTCTATAGAGAGRGAATAAGAGCATGTTGTGATGCACTAATATGCCAGCTTGCTGGGGCAGTGGTGGAAGTATGCTTAGAACTGTGCACATCTGTTGGAGTGCTTAGTCTGTCCAATGGGCTTCTGTAGATACATGGAGTTTCAGTGTTGTTTCACCTCATCTGGAAGGAGACTTGGTTTATTCCTGTGTAGCAGAACACTGAGCTAAATCATCAGTAAGACTCTCTTATCTTCAGCTTCTAGAAGTTGTTGAGTAATTATTTCTTTTACACAGGATTATTTTGGTGTCTGTTCAGAGGTGATGATCAAGGACAATGTTGTGGTGGTTTATGAGGTGCTGGAGGAAATGCTGGACAATGGTTTTCCATTGGCAACGGAATCTAATATTCTCAAGGAGCTGATAAAACCTCCCACTATCCTGCGAACAGTTGTCAACACCATCACAGGTACAGGGAAACAAAAAACAGATAAGCTGGGGCAGTATTCGTGCAAAAATATAGTTGGATATGGGTCGAAAAGAGAATCTGTGTTGTCTGATAGCCTCTGAACTCCGACACTGCTATATCTTGGGAGGTCTGTGATAGTGCTTTGCTCTAGRCTTATCCTAGTTCCAGTACCATTTGTATCCTTTTAACAAAAAGAACAGAATACACAGACTGCATTTCTAGTTAGAGCTACAATGCAACTTCCTAGATGAGTGGGGTTTTGGTTTTGTTTGCTTGTTTTGTTTAAATAACTCTATTCTGTGCTTCACTGGAATGTGTTCCAAAGTCAGATGTAGGAGAGATGGAATATAGACGATGAGTCGTAACTGCTCTTCTGAAAAGGAGGTTCTCAGAAATTGATTACAGCTTAGTTGGATGAGGCCAGGTATGACTTCTGGAGCATTTGCTGACATCTGTGGGTTTTCTGATCAACTTTTCTTTTCCAGGAAGCACAAATGTGGGTGACCAGCTCCCCACAGGACAGCTATCAGTGGTGCCTTGGAGACGTACTGGTGTGAAATATACCAACAATGAGGCATATTTTGATGTGATTGAGGAGATAGATGCAATCATTGACAAATCAGGTATGGAAGTTGCCTCTGTCTAAGACTAGAGTAGCATGTCCTGATAGTGCTTGAAGAGAGAAGGTTTGCCAGAGTTGCTCTTTCCTCAAATGTGGGAAGTTCTGTTCCTATTCTTACTCTGAAGTCTTGCCAACCTGTAGGTTCTATTTGGTCAAATGTGTTAGTGAAGCATCAAGAAATTGACTTTGTCCTTTTCCTTTGACCATCCTTAAGATCTTGTATGCAATTCTATATTGGAAAATAGAAGGTGAGTGGCAATTGTGCCTTCTGGGGCTATTCTCTTAGATTCAGTGCTTCTTAGTTTTGTTATAGTTGGGAGCCATTGTCGCTGGTAATCAAAATGGATGTTGCTGATGACAGTGGTTATTTAAATGCATCTTCTCTAGAAGCAGTTGAGAGTGAAAAATGTATTGAGCAGCAAACTTAATGAGCGATGACATTTCATAAAGGTGTTAGATTCCCTCCCTTCCCGCTTGGTATCTTTTTCATGTCATGATGAGTTTTGTTCTGATTCATATAACCTCCTGTGTTTATTTTTGCAGGTTCCACAGTTACTGCTGAAATCCAAGGGGTGATTGATGCTTGTGTCAAGCTGACTGGGATGCCAGACCTTACCCTCTCCTTTATGGTAAAGCTCAAGAAAGGGGCATTGTATGCTGTGTCTTTACTCAACTGTCTTTAACAGCTTTTCCCAATTGTGCTACTAGGATCTTCCTCACACTGGGATGTATTCCAAKAGGTCAGAACCTGGTCAGCTCATAGTGAACTTCAGCAACTTTGAGTCCGAGAGTTATTTTTAGATGCTTTTTTAAAAGTACTGTTCATGTGTTGTGATAAATTTGATATATAAAGTGATGCTTTAGGCAGATATGCTAAAGGACCATCTTTTCATTAGTATTCGTCAGTGTAATTATTTGACATGAATGAATTTGTTAAAATATGATAGAGTATTTTGAGTACAGCTRTTGCACAGATGTGACAGCATCAAATAGCTTATTTGAATGTAGGCACCCTCAAGTAGATAGAGGGTGTTGAATGGTATGCAATTCATGGATGGATGGTTGAGGAGAAGGGATTATTTTAATCCCTTCTTCAATTTTGTGACTTTTTCTGATTGCAGAACCCCCGATTGTTGGATGATGTCAGTTTTCACCCATGTGTGCGTTTTAAGCGCTGGGAGTCAGAGCGAATACTCTCCTTCATTCCACCTGATGGAAATTTTCGCTTACTCTCCTACCATGTCAGTGCTCAGAAGTAAGTCGTGAATTTAGTGCTGCAAATTCTATAATTTGGATCTGCTTGACTGTGAAAAGAAAGAATTGCTAGTAAAGATTTGGCTTGCTTTGCCAAATGAAGATGTGCATGATAACTTTCACTTTTTCTTTTAAAAAAATTTGTTTCCTTCTTGTTTGGAGCAGTGATTCTGTAATTTTTCCCATCAATTTGAAAACCAATAGCAGATGAACACATTAAGCCAGGGATGAATTAGACAGTAGGGAGTTACCAACCTAATAATTTTCTGTGCTTACAAGATTTTTTTAAAGGTAAAAGAAGGTAATTCTGTAAACTATTTTTTTTAATGCCTCTTTTAATGGAGCTATAACTTTTTGCCAATTGTTTGCACTTTTCTAAGGAAGCAGGCTACCCAGTAGTAGTTTGGATTATAGATACTAAAGCATTTTGATAGACTTTGTCAATTGTTTCTCAAGTAGATGAAAAGGAGTATTTTAAAAAAAGAAGAAGTCTAGTTGAAAGCATATACTTTCTGGAGCTGCTTGCCAGTTTGGTTGTGACATGCAAGAAGATTCTCCATCTTTTGTTCCAGTCTCCTGCTCTACTGCAAGTCCTCAGCCTTCCTATGATGGGAAGTAGAAAGTTAAGATATGGAAACCTTGCTAAAAAGATGTAATTAACACTTGAGATCAGCATTCTGTCTSTGTTCTGTGATTCAGCAAATAAAGTCAGCCTAGGTTACCTTTTTTCTTTTATGGAGATTGTGCACAGTTTTCAGTGTGGAATGTGGCAAGGACTGCGTCAGGAAAAGTGAAAATGTAGGGAGGGATTGAAAAGGACTCTTTTCTTTTATTGTAGTCTTGTGGCAATTCCTGTCTACATTAAACACAATATCAGCTTCCGTGATGGCAGCTCATTGGGACGCTTTGAGATCACTGTGGGACCGAAGCAGACTATGGGGAAGATGATAGAGGGAGTGATGGTCGCTAGCCAGATGCCAAAAGGTGTCTTAAACATGAGCCTCACACCATCACAGGGAACACATATCTTTGATCCAGTTACAAAGGTGAGAGGAAAGAGGAAAACGAGATTTATTTTCTTTAAAAAAAGACCTTTCAGCAATATGAGGTTGAGCCGTTCATGCTTACCTCCTTTCTCTGAACTTTGAGCCTTTAGTGGCAATATCTTTTCTTGGGGTCGGAACTTCCTATATCTCTAAATTTGAGAGATTTGCATACTGGAAGTTGTCTCAAGCTCAACAGCTTATTGTAGGTGTGGTTGCTTTGTGAGCACAGAAGTTACAAGGACTGCTGTTGTGTGATGCAACGTTCATCTAGTGGATGCTTTACAGATTTCTGCATATCTAGTTATGATGTCTAGCATTGCATGTTAGATTTTCTTCTTTGCAGGCAATGAAGATTTGGGTTTGTTAGTGGGCTTTGGGTTATTTTTCCCTGAGTTCACTTTTTTGATGTTTGGTTTTTTTGGTTGGTTGGGGTTTTTTGTTTTCTGTCTTTTTTTTTAATTGCAAATTGCAACCATCAGATAATGTATCCACAGTAGAGCCTCAAGTTATRCTATTCCAGCTCCTTGGAAAGGAGGATGTTCTGCATTGTTTATCATTGTTACTCATAGGAAATGGAGCCTGTAGCCCAAATAGTGAGAATGTTCTTTGTGATAGGTTTTGGGGGAGTTTCATGGAAAGAGAGAGAAAGAACATAGGAGTCTGAGGCAGCTGCTCCTTAAGCCTGTACTGTGTCTGAAGCAGAAGACTCCACACTTGACTGAGAGAAAGAAAGGGTGCTATGTATCCAATATGGAGGGGAAGATACTGAGACAAAGACTTTTTGCTTAGAGGAATGTTAAAAGCTGTCATTGGAAAGCCACTTCTCTCTAGAGAGTGTTACTATGTTTCTGTATTTCACTGCTGCATTTTTTGTTCCTTGAAGTTACTCTCGTGGGATGTTGGGAAAATAAACCCCCAGAAGCTGCCAAGCTTGAAAGGGACAATGAGCCTACAAGCTGGGGCATCCAAACCAGATGAGAATCCTACCATTAACTTGCAGTTTAAAATTCAGCAGCTGGCTATATCTGGTAAGTGATTATTAGGTGAAGAAGGTGAATGTTTTGTGCTATGTCCATGTGCTGATTAAGCAGGCAGCTGACAGCTCTGCATGCCCTCTGAAGTACATTCCATCTGAAACGTGTTCATCAAGTAAAAGAACCATATTCAGATTTGTTGTTCTCTCTGTTGCTTTGTTAAACAGCCTGCCCATTCTCTCTTGAATTTCTTGCTTACAGCCCTATAAAGAATTTTTAGGGTAGGGACATGTTAGTAAAGAATGCTGCTGACAACTTGCATTTGCCAGCTTCTATTTCATGCTTGCTAAAACGTCCCCTATGCCTTTTATGCCTCTAGTGTGGTTTTCTGTTGCTTTTATTCTGAAGGCCTGTCAGCTTTGTCTGTGGCAGCACTCAGTCTCACTCTGTCTTTGTTTGCCTTTAGGACTGAAAGTGAATCGCTTGGACATGTATGGGGAGAAGTACAAGCCCTTCAAGGGGATAAAATACATGACTAAGGCTGGCAAGTTCCAAGTCCGAACCTAGAGGAGCATGATAGTGAGGAAGAGCACTTTCCTGTTTCTCCTATCCCTAGCTGTTGGATGCAGCCTCTCCCCACCATCACACATTTAGGGTTGCTCCCTTACCTGTACTAGCATTTGCTGGAGAGCCAGTGCTTGGGGTGCTGGGGAGCAGGGAAAAGCAGGGCTGACCTGAAACCATCTCATCCCTAACTGCATCTGAAGTATGCAGAGCAATAGCAGATGGGAGAGGTATGCAGGTCCCTTGGGATTAGTGAGTCAGCTATGTAAGCCTGTATCACCTTCACCTTGCTGTCTTAAAGAAAATTCTAGGGATTTACTCCATTTATATCTCCTGTTCCGTATGTTTTGGTTGACTTTTATCCCATTGTAGATGACACAAAGTTGAATTTTGATAAAGCTCAACTCCAGTCTAATGGTGTAGCATCTGCTCTTCTGCCTCAGTGGGTGTTTGGAGAGCTATAGTTATTGCAGGCAGAGAGGTCAACTGGCCATTCTCCGCCTCAAAGAGCCTGAAGAAGTGGAAAGGTAGATTCCCGGAATAGGAAGTTGAGTCTGAGTTTTTGTGTGGTGCCATGGCGGGAGAAAGGGAAGAAATGAATGGAGATTTCAGAAACTGTCTTCATCATTAAGTAACYTGAATTAAGTATATCTGGGAATAGACTGGAAACTCATCAAAATCTTAGTATAGTAGCTTATGAAGAGCTGGCAGAAGCACAGATTGTCTTGTAACTGATGGGGGATGATCTCTGAATGCAACTCTACCTCTCTTATTTTTTGCTTGCTATTTGGAGGTAGGGTTTCTCATAGCTTTTTTGAGGGGTCAGGGAAGAGCCAGAGGCTGCATAGGAGCATCTGTGGAATCATAGCATTATGATGGAAACTGAAGCTGAGACAGCTGAATGAAGCAGATGATCACAATCACAGTAACTTGTCAGCACCTCTTTTTGCCTCTGCCTGCCTATTAGGAATGAAGATGATACTGCTGTTCCTCTGCTCACTGATATCTTTATACAAGATAATTGTGTCCTGGTACCTACGTAGTGTTTTTGGCTGTCCTACCTCATTCCAGTTCCTATCTCAATCAGCTGCTGTGCAGGTGAATTCTAGCCTACATTGTTTTTTTTTTTTTTTTTTGGTTTGTTTTTGTTTTTCCTCTGGGGCCATCTCTTCTGTAGAGGATGCTGCTGCATCTGACCGTCTTGGTCTATACATCTCTCTGTACAGCGTAAATATGAAATGAAAGGTGTATGCACTGTTCTGTATTGTCTGTAATGTGCTCTTTGGCCACTAGATGCCAATGTGTTTATTTCTGTGGTAGCAAAACCTGTCCATAACTGCTGTGCATGGGATTACAGCATCTATGAGGTGGCTGTGGAGTCCAGCATGTGTAGTCTGTGCTTGCGAACAAAACAACATGAAGGATAATACATATTCTGATTTGTGTGTGACAGATATTTGTAGCGAATGAGTGGCATCTCATTTCTGTAATTGAAGGTTCCAGTGCAACTGACGAATGCCACTGCAGGTGGCCTTAGTGCTGAGCATATTCAGTGCAAATATAACTGTTGACCAGGGCATCAATAAAATTCATTTTTTATCTGTAATTTGTGTCATTTCAGTGATTTGTGTGGGGTTTACAAGATGCACAGTGGGTATTCAAGGATAAATGTAAATCATGCCAACTGAACCTTGAATAGTGGGTACCTTAAGGAGATGAACATGGTTATACAAATGAAATTATCCCCAAGCTTACAATTTCAAATCTGGAAAAACTAAAATTGTTTTCTTGAAATAATTTTTAATGTTCCCAGTAGCAATAGGGAACTCTTCCTAGAATTTCTGTGAAACTATGTCTTTAGAAATTTAGATGAACTGTTTTTGTTTATTAGGTAGGGTTTTTAGTAGTAGACTGAAGGCTGTGCTTTAATTATGAAGACACAGAAACACCTCCTTACTTTCCTGTTCTTCAGTTACTGATATTGTCCTTTGGCTCTCTAGCTTTGTTTTTAAAATAACTTTTTTTCCTGCAGAGGTGATTCATAGTACTCAAAACTTTTAAGGGCTTTTTATGTGCATAAGGATGTCTGGCCCTTATGACAGGCTCTCTAAATGTCAACCTTAAATGGCTGCAATTTCCCATAGATGAAAGATGAAACAGAACAGAAGGGAAGAGTAGGGGGCAACTTCAGTGAGAACCTGGTAGAACTTGATTTAAGGAATTTTGGAGGTRCAGCTGGGTTCTTTAATTGCAATAAATGCAAATACTGACATGCAGGTTCCAAAAGAGTTTGGATGTGGCCTTATCAGTTATCTGCAAAGTGAGAAGAGAGCTGATAGGTGAGGCTGGCAAAAGGCAGTCATTACTGCTGTAGACCCGGTCCCAAAATAGTGTCTCTGTGCTGTGCTAGAAGAGGACAATTAGGGAAAATAGGATGAGAAGAGGAAAAACTGGTGTTGTAGAAACAGATTCAAGGATTTTCATTGGAGGGGCAGGGTAGGGAGAAATGTAGCAAGTAAATAAGCCAGATGAATGGGTAGTACTTTCAAGACTAGTTAAATATGCTAAAGCTAGATGCCAGCAACTTTTAAGAAGTGAAACACAAGAAGTTAAAGTAACTCTGAAGAGCATGAATTCTTGTTATTGAACTGGGACTTGGTAAATCTCCTAGATTAGGAATCTATTACAAAACAGGAGATAAGGAGGTATTTGGGAAAATTTAGAGTAGATTCTGGCCCATACTTAAGTCAATCATAGAGAAGATGTCACAGCAGACAGACTAGGATACAGGCTGTGCGGAGATGGGAGCTAAGGCTTGTATATTTGCTATTATTTGCTGTCACCCTGGGTATTTCATGTCACGGTATTTTCAAATAGGTAATTTGTAGAACAAGGAGCCGGTAATGGCTATGTGCAAAACATTTATATTGAGTCCCATGTTCTCTGTAATACCGTCTCTATAGAATACATTTTTTCTAAAAGAGCATGTAGCATGTGTGGTTCAGTTAAATTTTATTGCTGACCATTAAATAGCATCCAGCTAAAATAACTCGTCTTTAATGGACTGTCTGAATTTTGGAACAAAAGTTGCATTCATGAGGGTATCTATTACTTTTTGAAAAAATCTTTTGTATTTTACAGGTGCAATTATTTGATAGGCTTGCGAGTGCCAGGATAGTGAGGTACAGCAATGTTTGAAAGTGGGTTTAGAGGAAAGGTAAGCTGTCATTTTCTTAAGATCAGTACTTAATAAAAAGCAATTTAAAAAAAGAGAAAAACTACAACTTGTTTATAAATGTTTTCTCCCCTTCTTCTGGCTAGGCTACGGGGCTCATTGCTGAAGCTTAGGTGACTTATACTGAGGTTTATTTGAGGACATTGTGGATGACCTCTGAGGCTCATTTGCAAGTTGGCAGATAGAAAGACATAGACTGCTTCCTAGAAGACTTAAAGTTGACATTTACAGTACCCATTTGAGGAAGTGATGAGGAGCCTTACCAAATTCCTTTCCATATTTTCTTTCTGGATAAGCTTCTCTGTTTGATTAAAGGCTGTGCTAGCAGATCATCAGAGAGCTTCTTAAAACTGAGAGAGTAAACACTGTATGTATTGATACTGAGTTTCCCAAACAGACAGACCAGCTTTCCAGCTAAGATGACTGATTGATACCAAGGCTAAATTCCGTTTGTAGCCTTAGTGTCAGCTTTTCCCTTTGTAAAATGTTGGTCACACTTGCTTTTTCTCACTTTATAAAATAATTGGACAAGAGAGAATCTTTTATTAAGAGGCCTAACTCTTAGTGGATGTGTAAATACCAGTTAGCATTGCATGGCAATTGCAGTGCAAGTAAGCATTGTTTGCTCAATGTTAGTTATTGAGATTCTGGTTAATGGTGTCTTTATTATGCTTGTCCTGTTTCCTGATAAAGAATAAATTCAGCCGTGTATAGTTTGTCTTGATCTTTAGTTGTGCATGTAAATCTAGCAGGCCTGAGACTGCTGTCATTACACTGGTCCTTTGTTCTGCTCTACTGTACTAAAGAGAGCCTTTGCTTTATCATGTAACATGATAAAGCATGGAAATGTAATAGTCAAAACTGTGTTGACTTTTTGCAGATACAGCCACTATTGTGAGTTTTTCCTATTCTATATTTAAATATTTAGTTCTTGTCAGGAGGAAAAGCACCTAGAAGAATAGAATATTCTAACAGGCATGCCATTCTGTATTTGCTGAGAGAGCTTAAGCTCTGTTAATTAACTCTGTTAATGAATCAGTTCCAAACCAAAAAAGCAAGTGTGTATTAATATGGAAATTGGCAGTCCAGGCATACGGCTTTGCTGTTCCTCAAGTCAAGTTGAAACCACTGTAAACCATTGTAGAGTGGCATAAGGACGAGCTTAATCCAGATTGGAATGTCTTCCAGATTTACAGCCAAATAAGAAATAGCATTTTTATTAACCAATCCATTGCTGTATTAGGAAAATCACAGATCTAAAGTTAGTAAGTGAATGTAGATTTTGATGTTTTGGTGGGCGAATTCAGACTTGTCAGTTATTCTTGCATTGGTAGAAATTTTACTATTAAACAAGTAAAATAAACCAACAAGCATAGAAATCTTAAAATATCTACATAGTATAAAATCATCTTTCAGAACTGTGTAGATAAATATATAAAAACTTTTCTACAGAAGTGGCCTTGCACTATGTTTGTGAAATGGACATCAGACAAATGTATTCTTTTTGCTCTGTGAGACCCAAATAGAAACAGCCCAAGCTAGAACAAATCCAGACAAAGTAAAGGCTCAAACTCAGGACACTGTTGAAGGGTTCTCCTCACTGCAGATAACTGTGTTTGGGGTAAGAAAAGGTATGTCTTCCCATTGCATATTTCTTAATCTGTTCATGTTGCATATGAGACACTCTCTAGTCCCTTGTCCAAAGGGAGAAAGATTTCTGTCCTCTGCCTTAAATGCTAGGAAAAAATGGCCTTTCTGTCCAAGGAGATGGGGTGGGGAAGGGTTTTGCGGGAATGAATTCCTTTGTGAAATATGTGCATTTCTGCCCTAGGGCCATGTTCTTGAAGACCTATGCCTGTGCATAGTCAGAAGTGTTTCTGAGCACACTTCACAGTGTTCAAGTTTTGTTTCTTCTGCTTTAGAGAAGGAAAAAAGATTTCAAGAAATTAAATGTGTCCACTATGCCTTCAGATCACCCACATTCCCAAAACAACATACCTGCTCATTGGATGCATGGTATTCTCTCTTGGTTTATTCTCTTAGGCCAAAACATATTTTTAATTGTACCATGTGGTTTGATGACAGGAAAAGGCTTGTGGGGTAGGAGTGATAGGATAGGATGGGAGATTTACATTCTGCTAACTGGTAATGAGGAAAGGAAAGTAATTTGAGTGTGCACCCAGCACACACACTGTGGTATTTTTTACTGCCTTTTTTACTGAAAGTCATAAGCATCTGGGCAAACAGGAGGCCCATCAGCAACCTTAGAGCTCGCTGAAGGAATCTATGAGGGCATTACCATGAGACTTTGGAGAGCTTATTTTTCTTCCTCAGGGTTTCATGTTGTCTTGAATCCAGTCGAGGTAACGATTCACATTTGTATAAACGCCAGGTATGTCTTTACGGCCACAGCCTATTCCCCAGCTGATGATCCCAATTAGATACATCCGATCATCCTTCATACAGACTAGAGGCCCTCCAGAGTCACCCTACAGAGAAGCAGCAAGTTAGTAAGAATCTATTGTTTCCTTTTCTCACTGGCTCTAATGGTGCTCTAGATACCATCTGCAGTGTCTAGATAAATACCTTATGTGGTATGCTCATGCATCAGAAGACACCATATTTCCAGTGTTGTTGATAACAGCACTTTTGCATTCCAGACAGAATCTATCAGTGTTCCCCTCCAATACCAGGGGAGAGAACCAAAACGATCAGTTTCTAACTTTGCCTGGTGCTTACTTATGAAATATAGATGAGGCATTGTTGTTAGGAACAAAAAGAGAAATATTCTTGTTTAAACTCTAAAGGTCCAGTATGTTTTATACTGATGTGAGTAATAGGAAAGAATGATAATTAAAAAGCTGTTGAAACTGAAAAAAAAATGGATCTTTGTTTTAGGTATTACAATAGAATGTGCGCCCTCCTATTTCTCATGTCACAGCTTGTTCAGTTCTTTGCTTTTCAATACAACAGGACCCCCTTCCTCTTACAGAATCTCCTGTTGTATGTTTCATATGCTCACCAAGAGAAAATATTAGGAAATCCTGATGAGGTGGAGTTTCCTACTCAGGTTTGTGGTATTTCCTATATTTGAAAATTTCAGTCTGTATTGTCCTGGTTTGTTTTGGTTAAATGTGGCCCATTTTCCCAGCTATGAGGGGTGGAGAGAGGAAAAAAAWTCAAAGAGAAACCATTGATGCTGTTCTGTTGAAAAAAAGTCTAATAGACCTTGCATGTAGCCTGAGGCAGGGCTCCATTAAATTATTTTCTGAGGCTTTTTGCTTGATTAGCTTGGACTGTTAAGGCTAGAATTAGAAAGAAAAGAGGAATGGAATGGAAATTACCTTGCAGGCATCATCAAGGTGTCTTGTGTCTCCTGCACATAACATATTGTCTGTAACTGTCCGGTTGTCTAGATGCTGCGTTGTACACCGACTGGCTGGAAACAGTCTGACATGGCCTTCCTTCAAATGGTCTGAATAAAAGGGAGAAACTGGAAGAGAAATTAAAGTACACATATTTGAATTTTGCAGTTCAGTTTCAGTTTTTGTTTTCCTGTTGATGGTTTAGGGCAGAGAACACACAAGTAGCTGAGTGGGGATTGGGTCAGAGTAAGGGGAAAATTTCCTTTCCAAAAGGTCTTTTTAATCCTTGGAGGTTCTGCTTTGTTAGTTAAGAACAACTTTGAAATCTAGTTGAAAGAGAGCATTGCTTGTTTAAATTAGCTACACTATCCAAACTGCACAAGCTTAAATGCTTCAGAGGCTTTTGCAGGCTGTGAATTAAGGACTAGTGGGTTTCTCAGATGGAGAACGTTTCTTTGCACAGYTCGAGCAATTGAGCAATCTAAAGTTATAAGAAATGCCTCTGAAAAGTCATGAACTATATGAAAAGAGATCCTAGCTTTTAGTATTAGACTTGCTGTATCTAAGACAGATATTCTCTGTATACCAAAGTATCGTTGTACACAATACTGTGTAACTGGACAGGAATGCAATGTTGTTCTATGTTGGAATGGAATTTATTTTTTGGGGAGGGGAGCCTTTATTTTCTTGCGCAGCTGCACAAAGCTGAAAGTTGGCAGGATTTTTGTTTTTCTGACTGCTTTTGAATTATAATTGCAGCATCCTTCCCCTCTCAAGGAGTTTATCATGTGTTCACTGTAAGCAATGCTGAAAACTTGCTACTTTCAATACTTTAAAAACAATTTATGCTACATTCAGTGTTAATCTTCAAGTCTGTTTCAAAAACTTGAAAGGTGTTCAAATCATGATTAGGTCTGCATTTTACAATGAATGCTTCACAAAGTTCTTGCCTCAAAGAGTTTATAATTTAAAAAGAATTTAAAAAAATAGTATAATGTGACAGTGCTTTCTTCGTTACATAGGTCAGCCTTTGTGTACTTTCAAACAGGTTTTGTTCCTATTTGTTGCTTGGCGTTTTTTAAAAAGCTAGCTCATTTTAAAACCAGCTAGCCTCTTTATATATAATTGGGATTGTTACTTCTTTAGCTTTTCTAATTACTGCACAGCTTATATATCTTTTAGACTAATGCAACAATCTGCAATTGTTTAATGCAGTAAATCTTAACAGAAATGAATTTTCATCAGAATGACAAAATCTAAACATAGTACAACAAAATATACCTGTTCCTTATCCATTACACCATCTGCAATCTTTCCACTATTGGAAGGTGTCAAGGAAGACTCTGCTAGCCCATGCAGCTGACAGAACTCAGATGAGTGAAATAAAGCAAAAATTGCTTTTGTGTATGTTCTGCTTGCACATACCTTTTGCAGTGCTGATTAAGGCCCACACAATAGTTAAAGGGTCACACATTTGGCAATGCTAGAAACATGAATTCTTGAAGGGCAGGGGGGCAAACTTTGGACACAGTGCATCTTCTACTTACATTCTTCATCTCTGCCATAACCAGAGATCTCACATTCAGTCCAGTCAGGCAGCTGCAGTTCTGGTGTCGGGAGGCAGGCAGCACGGACTGCATCTGTTTCAACAGCACATTCTTCTAAGTCAGATTTCAACTGCAGCAGAGCTGAAGAGAGGAAAGAAAAAACCCATGTGACTTAAAAACAAGCTTGAGTTACCATAATCTTTCTAGTCCTGAAGTCAGAAAAGTTCTTACCAATATCACTGTCATAGTTTTCTGAGTCAAATTTTGGATGCACAGTGTAGTTCTTCACTTGAAACTTTTGTTCATTCTCCTCAGGAGTTGCTCGAGAAGTCCTGCCCAGCACAATCTTCAGTTGACTTGTACTAAAGCTGAACAACAAAAAAAACTTTACTTTCTTCCAGCATTGAAAGGAGTGGATCCTTCCTTTGAAGGTGTACTGCAGGAACTTCCCCTTCCCTTATTTTAGCGCTTTCACTAGCTCATTACCCCAACAGTTTGACCTTGAACGTCTTAYTTGCCTTATCTGGGGGACTAATTGCTTACAGCAGTCATGACAGAGCTCCTCTATCAGACCCTTCCTGTTCTCATGTTTCAGACAGCTCTGCATTCTGTATTGACAGATTTGTGCTTTGTGCAGTTTGATATTCTGCTGAGGCATCTTAATGCCATACAGCTAGTTTGCTCAGTAAATGCTAATCTTTAATCACATTTACCTTTATTATCTCTTTCACTAGAGGATGACTTATTAAGCTAAATAGATTTTTTCAAGCCTCATCCTTCCAATAAGGTTGCACCGGATACTTTCATTCTCCAGATTTTTCTCATGATTTTCCTGTATCTCTTCAGTAGGCAGTACTGAATTTTCAACTCACCCTTCTTCAAAACAGTGAGCAGCTGACAAAACCCAGCAGGAGCTGATCAGAATTCCTCCACAGAGGAAGTGCTCTCCAGGTGCTCGACGATACCTCACAAAGATGGCAGCCTGCCATGGGTGAGCTGCAATGTCTGCATAGGAGCCACCTTTAATCCGGTATTGGCGTACTCTGCGCTGCCTTAAGCCACAGGTGGCTGTGGATGACAAACCCAGAAACAGGCTTTGTGTTCAGCGCCTCTTGCACTGCCTTTGGGTGAAGAGCCTGTCAATTATCAGTGCATGTTGAGGAAGCCTGGCATGAACTGTTTAGGATCTGACTCATTCCTATTTCCTAGGAGATTTGTGTTATGTTCAGAAAACTACAGCAAGGAAGCCCTGCCTTATCTCTCCATTCCAAATTCTGCAGTTGTCTTTGCTGGCTGAGGAAAAGGCACTTCTGCAAGAGCCAAACCACAGAATCCCTTTCTAACCCCTAGAAGCTTATTTCCAGTTCTTAGTTTGCTGTAAAAGGCTTAACTTTAATACATGACGTGCAAAGCAGTAATGCCTCAAAGAAAGAGGAGAATCAGGAGTGCTAGGTTTCTTACAGCAAGTAGGCACATTGCAATACTCCCATGTGAGCTGGTTTCCTTTCAGTACATGGCACCAAGGCTTACTGTCATTGTCAGGATTCCTGCAGCACAAGAAAGAGAAAAGTTATCTGTATTATCAGTCTACAGGGAGTTTGGAAGAAGGAAATATCTAAATAAAGCATAGATTGAGACTAAATATACTATTCTTGATCTGCCTGGAGATAAAAAGGGCAGTAGCAGCATGTAGAATTTGTATCCATGGAATCTGATATTGGGGGGTGGGGAGAGAAAAAAAAACATAGATATTCATTCCACTTGCCTATTGGCAGTGAGATTCATTCCCAGCAGTACTGCGTTTCCTGTTCTTTGATAATTCATATAAAAGACCAGAGCCCTGCCTCAAGAAAACCTCAATGAAATGTACACATGTATTTTTAATTCATATTATAACTGCCTACATACCGGCAGAAATTGTGACTACCAAGGCCCAGCTGGTAAGCATCTCTTCTCCAAGCAGTATATAACTTGTTGGCAAGGATTCGAGAATTCCACCTCAGACAGGTAGCTCCAGAACTGGTAACACTGTGGCTGCCTCTGTAATCTGTGCCTCTTCCAGATTTACAGTTGATGTTCCCAACTTCAATAAGAAAGTTGCATGTTAACTGATAAACATAACTGTCAATTGTTCCTATTGTGATTTTTGTCAAGGCATCTATAGATCAGCTATCCTTATCTCAGTCTCTCTGTCATAAATATTAAAAGCTTGAACACTGTTTAATGTAAACAGTTATTTTAACATTTTCCATTGACAGAAATAGAAAAGTCCACAGAGAATCCATAAATAAGCAGTGAATCACGGGCACTCTAAAGTCCTTTCCGTGTCCCACTGCAAGTACCTTTTGAACAGGGAGGCACACTGCAGTGTTCCCAGGTGTACTTTCCCCCTTTGTAGATGTAGCACCAAGGTTTGGAGTCTTCATCTGGGTTTCTGGAAGAGTTATGACACTATGCATTATTACAAAGATATTGTTATTAGTCCCATGTGTGCCAGCTCATTCAATAACTTGATTCTGCTCTGCAATGGGAAGATGGACTGAACCATCAGAATTAATTTCCATTCTAATTTTAAGAGTGAGGTACATGGAGATGAGGATGAGCCAGTAGCAGGAGTGGAGAGCATGTTTGTGCAGTTTAGTTCATGTGCAGGAAGCAGTATATTTTAGAGCATGTTTTGAGGAGCATCTGGAGAAGCATGCCTAGTTGGGAGGAAACTGACTTTCACAGGGAATTTCAGGCACAGAGAAGGGTGAGAATGAGGACTGGAGAAAGACTAAGGGGTGAGAGATGCATACATTTTGCATCTGTGAAACAGTCAGAAGTTCATATATGTCTACAGAAGTTGCAATTGCTGATACTTGCACTTGTGCACAGTGTTCTCTGCTTGGTATTAGCCTATGTTGTAAAAAGCCTTTTCTTTGATCCATGCTCTCAGAATGGGCTGCTTCCTGTAGCCCTAAGTCCCTCACCTGCAGTAGTTGTGATTGCCCAATCCCAGCTCAGCAGCATCCTCTCTTTGGCCACTGTACTTCCAATCCATCAATCCATTCATATTCCAATTTAAGCATTCAACCCCACTGTTTGTCGTGCTCCATGTACCCCTGTATGTTACTCCAGCATCTTGGTAGCACTTATCTTCAGTATCTGAAGGGAACAAAATGTAACTGTAAGGCCAGCATCCCAAACTCTGTTTCCCTCTCTCTGTTCTGTTCAAACTCAGCCCCTAGATGCCTTGTCAGATGGATTGTAAATATATAGAAAGGTCTTCAGCTCCAAAATTTAAAGTTTTAGCAGGAGACACTGAGACCATTGTCCCTTTAACACATTCCTGGTAGAATTCGCTTCAGAATAAATAAAAAAAAAAAAGGCAGCTTAACAGAGAGCCCAGTATGCAGCAGCAGCTTCTGGGGATCTCTTCCTTCTACACTGCATAGCCAAACCCAGCAGCATTGTTCACAATAATTGACCTAGTATAGTCACCTGTTTCACACTGCTTCCCAGAGAAGCCTTGGTGGCACTGGCAAATGAAGAGCTGTGGGGAGTAATATGCCTGTGAACACTGACCTCCATTGTAGCATTTATTTTTAGTGCAGGCTGTGGAATAAACATAAGCCAGGAAACATTGTTAGATTTCACAGTAGCAAGCAGCTGGCAACATATATCTATCTCTTCTCCTGACAGCTCTGTTTTATTTGCCCTGCCTATCTATATTGTCCTGTGTTTATAATCTTTTTTTTAATGTAATGCTTACATTGCTCCTTTGCTCTAATCTCTCTGCATACACTATTTTGAGCCTTCCTCAGCCCCTTGCCTGCTCCCACTTATTCCTGTCTGAGTCAGTATATTTTGGTCCTTCCATTTAAAGCCCAGGTTTTCAGCGTAATAACTCCTTCCCTGATAATGAAGGAGTTCTTCTTTAGGATGATTAGACAGACAGATTAGATGGACATTTCCTTTCTATTTTTCTTTCTTCATACTCACCTCTGACAGGCACAGTGTGGCAGCGACTGTGGCCACTGTCACATCTACAATATTCAATTCTGCTCCCTGAGAGTCTCAGCCAGGTCCTCCTGTGCTGGTAAATCTCTCTGGATGAGTGGTCTGTGCAAATGGCTGTAACTGGAGACAGGAAATACTCTTTTAGAGATTCCAGGAACAGAAATGGCTAAGCAAAGGAAGTCATCTCTCTTTCTAGTAGAGAAGTATCTATGATAGGGGAACATCTATCTAGATGGGCCACCTTTTTTCATTTTTCCTCCCCAGACCAGAACTGTCTCATCTGTCTCACTGCTGTGCTGCTGGATATACAGTTCTGTTATTCACCAGCCTCTTTGACCTTTGAATAAGAAGAAAAGGAAAACTTCATTCTGTGAATTGTGTAAGGTATTAATATTCTGATATTTTGTCTCCTATGTTTGCCATGCTCAGACTTCCCTACATAACCACAGCAAACAGCTTTCAGGCTTCATTCGCTCAGCATCATCTGCTTTCTCCCTCCTGTGTTCATAAAGCTGCAGGCAAAATGATTGTAGCCTGCCTAGCTTACCTCTAGATCTGGCTCCCCGTTTGAAACGCATGCGGAAGCCCTGCAAGTAAAGAAGGGACATTCTGTGAGTAACTGCTCCCTTAAGAAAACTGAGAGAACAATTGCTTCCAAAAAGCCAGTCCTTTTCTTGAGGTCCTGCAAATCAGGGGACATCTGAGCAATCCCCTGCCCTCACTATCAGCCCGTAGAGTGAGAAGTGCTTCAGCATAGGTACAAAGAATTGTAAATCATTGAATTACTACAGATTACTTGGTTACTACTTGTCAGTTGAGCGACAAGAGTTTGACGATGTAGGTACACACATGATGCCTGAAGTGATTATGTGCTCCTGGGCCATTGCAACTGCCAACTAAAGCTTGTCAGCTTTCTGTTATTTGCAGGAGGTTTAAGCCAACAGGTTTAATTTCCCATTTACAAAGAGATAGAAATGAGCAAGCAGTTATCTTTGCTCAGCTGACAAGCAGCACCCCTGTGAGACTTTGTACCTTGATTACTTTTGATTTTTCTGAGCAAGTCTTAATAGTTAGTGATAGCAGAAGCTGAGCATGGACTGAATTATCTGTATGCAATGAAATGTGACCCTTTTATACAAGACTTTCCCTTGTTATCTACYGCATACTTAAATACTAAAATTGAGGTGAGAGGAAGAAGCAAAAAGGTAGAGCTATGCAGATCGTGCTGTAGCCAGTTAGATAAAATATTAGATTAAAATTTYGAGAAAACTTTAAGAAACCCAATTATAAATAAGATTTATCAGGCCACAAGAGAAAGAGCAACCTATAAAGAAAGAGGAAGGCTGCAGTAGCAAGTTTTTAAGAAAAAGACTAAGCATTTTAGAATTGTGCAGGATTTACTGAAGCTGTGCAATATGAGGCTTACAGTGAGGGGAAAATAGGAACCATAAATGAGCAGTTGTAAGTGACAATTAATCACTGAAGATGACAATAGTAGAAAATTGCAATGGAACTCTTTCTAACAGTGAGCAGTATCTGGCTGAACAGATGCACCAGGAAAATTTGGGGAAGACTTGTTGCACAGTGAAATGAAAACTAGATAGGATCATATATTACTGGAACTAATCTTAGATGAGACATAGACTGCCTTGTAAGGCTTTTCTTCCTCTGATTTCCAGTGATATAACCAGATCCTCCTCCTGTCTGATACAAACAACTAGAGTCACTGATAAAAGTGCTGTAAAATCTAGGTTGAGTACTTAAGGGTGGAAAGAGTAGCATTGGTATATCGGCCTGTTACCTGGCATTGAACAGTGGTAAATGCTCCCAGCAGTAGGAGGAGACATGGGAGTTTCCATTCTTCCATTCTGTATGTTTTCCACATCACCTCCGGATCTCAAGAATCTGTACAGACAAAAGGAAAAAAGTGATATTGAACAAAGAAGGTGTTTTACAGCGTGCAGAGTGGAGTTCCAGGTTGTAAGTTTAAATAAAGGTTTTGAAAGGTGAAGTTATTCTTTTTACAAGAGTTGGTTAAATCTACTTTCCATTCTACAATTCTTAATTGTTCCATCTAGCAGTCCTGGTGTCCCTGAGCAGAGGGGAAACTGCCAGGTTGGACCCATATGTACCTCTACCTGATACATGTAGAAACCCTACAACCTAAAGGATGCTCTTCTGGGTCTAGGGTCTAGCCACTCATACAGTATTCCCATGAGAGCAGCGCTGGCAAAAGGCAATTCCAAATCCATTTTTCCAAGGTTGCTGGAAGTCAGCGATATTGTGCCTAATATTAGAGAACTGGACTTGTTTAATGAAGGAGTGTAATGCTGATTGGAATGTGTAAATTGAGATTCATCTCATTGAGGCTCATGCAGAGAGCTAAGGGTCAGTCTATGATGACAGTGGTTTGAAAGGATTTGCATTTTATGCACAGATACTTTATTTGGGTAGGAGTGAGCTTGTCTCTCCTGTAGAGGGTCTCATTACATCTTGATGCATGCAAGAACAAGAAGGAGACTCTGATGGGGACTATGCAGGGACAGCACTGCTGTGTATTTGTTCTTCAGTATTTCTTTATCTTTTCACTGTTTGCCCTGGCTGAGCTTTTAATTTCTGCTGTTGTCATATGCTTTTGCTGAGAACTGAGAGTATGATAGTTGGCTATGAAGCTAGCTTTTGGTCTGGCACTGTCATTTATTCATTACAGTATTTCTTTTCTTCTGTCACATCTCTGCAGTCACCTCTTAGTTCTTTTAATCCCTTCAGCAGCTTTACCCCTCAGGCAAAGCCCTCTTCTATCCCATGTAAAGATTTTTTGTTTCCTCCAGACTCATTCACATACTGTGTCCCACAGCAAGTATTCTAGGGAGAGAGAGCCAACAATGATTTCTCCTGTGGGAGATCACCATCTGCTGTGAAGTGGCTGGTGTTAAGGATGAATCTAGATCTCTGCCTCCATTCATTGCATATACTTTGAAAATCTACTTCTCTCTTTCCTCATCACACCTTGATTTCCTATCTCTTGAAGTTCCTGCTCTGATCTAACTTACCACAAATAGGTATAGGAAGGGCACTTAGGTACTGTGATCAGTCTGTATTTCTTTCTTCTGTAGCAAAATACATTTCTGGCTGGCTTTGAATGGGCAATTTCTTGGCAGAAGCATGAGTTTAGATATCTGTAGCCACTGACTGCAGGGAGATGTGTACCATCTTGTACTCCAGTTTCCCTTCCCCCAGTTTTTCTCCTGACAATGGAGACAAACAAGTGGTTTCTTTCATGGGAGCAGAGAAGCTTTGTAGAAATGTGTACTGGTTTAGGGCAGTTGCTAGGTAGAGAAAAATTCTGAGCACGAGGGTGATTTCCTGACACAGCTTCAATCCTATGCAGATAAATAAGTTTATGGCTGAAATTGAGCAATACATTTTTTCCCCCTAGTTGGACCAAAACACATTTCTCTTCCTAATACCTGAAAAATGCATAAATATAAGAGACAAAGGACATGAAAGACCCTCTGAGGTGGTCTGCTGCCTATGAGGGCAGTGCACTTTGTTATGTGCTTCTGGCTCCTCTATTAATCCCTGTAGGAAAATTCCCTGAAAAAAATCTATTTTGTCCTTTCTTTTATCTTGATGACTGTATAATAATTGTAAAAGATCAAGAAAACAGATGCATGTAACAGAACTCCAGTAAAGCCTGACCTTAATAGTATGAGTTCAGTAGCTAGGTAAGTTCCAGTTTCTATTTAGAAATACTGCTAGATTTGAGAACTTAAAATTTATTGAGACATTAATGGGACTCTGCTAGTAGGGGGGAAAATGTTGTTTGTGACAAAATATAAATTGGTAAGAGGGATGCAAATTATTATACAGTACCAAATGTATAGAAACTTAGTGCCTTAGGAACTTTATAGAAACATGGTGTAAAATAACAAGGAGCAGAGAATCTATGAAAATCTGTGAAGTAAAATTGTGAAATTTTACTCAATTTTCACATTTGAGTAAAAGATTTTAAGGACGAGTTATCTTTACTATCTAATCTGATTTTTTATAGCAAGATAAAGAACTTTGTCAGAGGTTTCTGATATAAGACCATGATTTTTCTCCTAAGGGTACTAGTTACTCCTATTTGCAGTAACAGTAGCTGTTTTTACAGTTGAACAAGACAATCAGTGTGAACAGATTATTAGCTTGATACTCTGTAGTAACCAAGACTCCTGCTGCAGTCAGTCTAGATGACTGAGATGGTGAATAACTAGTGTGTGATGTAGGTGGGAACATCACTGTTTTCACCAGCTCCAGGACCAGAAGATGCATCTCTCTCTTCTTTTAAAGGTATTATGGTTCCTATATGCAGCAGGAGGTGGAGATGAGGCAGAGTAACAGGCAAGAAGGTCTCATTTCGGTTCAATTTCCAGTCTCTAGGATTGCTCTGCGATTCCAAATCTTTCATGTAGTGTTCAGGTGTTCTCTCCCACATTCTTGTCTTTTTACTATCTACATGATACAGTCCTTGAGCAAGTAAAAAGCTAACCCAAACCGTTATTTGAGAGCTACTACTTTCAGAAATTTAGAATTCAGGTCTATTTACGTAAAGGCAGAGAAGGCAGCTGGATAACAGCTTGGTAAACTGGAATGCAACAGATGAATTAGTCATAAGCTAGGATCCAAGGCTCGAAAAGTGAGAGAGAATTAATCTCTTTTTTTAAAAGGATTTGCTCAAAGAAAAAGCAAAAGATACAAATATTCCAGTCTCTGAAGTTGAAGTGGGAGTAGACCAGGACAGTTTAGGCTGCCATTTCTCATGTTTAGCTCACATAAAGGGAAGGCTAAACTGCAAGTCAGACTAAAAAGATTCACAGAAAGAACTTGTGAGATACTTAGTTCAAGTCTTATCTTTGGGCCACATCTTGATGGTGAAATCTGTATAATTCAGAGTGTCTCTGAGGGATGTGTGTAAGTATGCAGATTTAGTATTTGTCCCCATATATTTTCAAATCCCTTCTCACCTCTAAGGAATCATTTTGCATTGTATAGCAAGACACTTTTAAATGGTTTWWAAAAAAAAAAGTGTTTTCAATTAGGCATTGACTTGATAGGACTATGCCAGCTGAATCTGAACTAAATCAGTGAAGTTCCTGAAGATATGTTGCAGGATCTGAACTGTTACTCAGAAGTCACTTGGTTGCTGCTGAAATCCCATGTTTTGTTATCCCTAATTCCTGCAGCCGTTGCTCATTATAAAAGCTACAAAAGGACATGTTTTGAATTACACAGCTGCAAGGTTTTCAATTGTTGTTCATTAGTACCATTGATCATTTTTGTTGCCATCTGTGAAGGAGGCTGGAATTTCTCACTGACAGTTTAAGAAATGAGATTCTGCTAGCTAAGACCTCATTRTGGAAAGGTTCATTAAATGAAACTACTTATTTGAAAGGAACTGCTTTGTTAGAATTTCTCTCTGAAAAATACCATAAAGAATTGTTGAGACTTCACTTCTGAGGTACACGTTAACAGATCCTGGAAATGAAATAAGTCAACATCAGTGAAATAATAATAATAATAATTATTATTATTAATATTATTTTGTAGGATAGAGTGGCAAATCCAGCCTACCTGATATCTTGGAAGAAGTCCAAAATGACTGAAACCAACAGGAAACTATAGCTAGTTTTAACAGGGGAGGGGGAAAAATACTACCATCCCTCAAAAGAAAAAAGAAAAGATCTTAGAGACTGATGTGAAAGGAGAAATGCCTATTTGAAAAGCACCTGAGTGACTTGGAATAAGAACTCAAAGTTACAATCAAGTTTATCCCATAYAGTCTGCGGCACAAGTGCGTTCTAATCTTATCCTGCATGTGCTTATACTGCAGAATGCTACAGCTTATATCTCTGCAGTTACCATGCATCAAATATTGCGTCCTTTTCTTCACTTGTTTTTGCTGCCCCAGTTCAGGCTATTTGATATTATGATGGTATTTCCACGCTCATCCTATGCCTGTTCATTCATTTGTGGCTGGTGTCTCACTATACATGGAAAGTTGGTAACATATGTTGACAGCTGTACCTTTTTAGTCTCATTCTTGGGAAAGGTAGAACCTATGCCAGTCAACTGGAATGTTACCAGTGATAAGACATATCAAACTGAAACCATATGGAAAATACTGTGTTTACAAGACTGCAAGCAGAAACCTGCTAGCAATACTCTTTCTTGCAGAGCTCTGCTAAACAGTCTGCACCTGCTGTTCTGATCCTTTGCTTCCTCTCTGATGGAGAAATAATCCAGTGAAAAGTCTGAGGCCTAGGTGTGTGATTTTGATGCTTTGATTCTACACTTTATCAGAACATAAAGGCATATGATAACTTGAATGTGTCATGGCTGTTAGACCTAATTCTTTGGGGATTCAAAAAGAATTAGAAGCTACTTGTTTTGTTTATAATTAGACTTTGAGCAAGCATGGGGGTAATAAGGAAATACTTTCCTTRAGAAGAGAAACAGGTAGAAAGAGGAAATGGAGCTGAGGAGCATGAATTTGGAGGTTTGGCTAAAATATGGAGTTTTAAAAGGGGATCAAGGTTTTTAAGGATGGAGTGAATTGCTTACAATGGATGCCTAGGTTTTTCGTGAGAGCTTTCTACTCTTAGAAGAACCCGTGCTATACAAATTCTTTTTCCTCTTGACCTTTACATTAGCCAACATGCAGTGGAGTAAGGTGAATAAATATACCGCAACCAACATGCTATAGCATTTTGCTGGAGATTGTTTATTCCATGCTAATCAAGCAGACCAGCAGCTCATGAGATGCCACACATGGTACAAGTATTGCGTTGTAGCATATAACTAGTACAGACATAGAATCAATCTGATAAGGAATGCTGCAGATGCATTTCCTCTGCTGAAGCATCATCAGCAGGAATACTTTAAATCTCACATTTTAACTATTAATGATTTTATTTTTGGTAACAGCCTTTCTCTGCAGCAAGGGTATCAGTGTTATCTTACAGATGTAGAAAAAGAACTTAAAGAAAAAAAAAAGCATTTTACCAACATCACAAAAAGGTCATTGGTCAAACAGAGATTAAAAACAACTCTCCCCTAAATCCCTCCCCTGCAGTGTCCCAGATCTGTGCATTAGCGAATACTGCTTTGATTCTGAATCTACAGCCCTAATGGGTTTCTTTCTGATAAACCGCTATCTTGAGTTAGCTCAAATAAAAGGATTGCAGATCATTTCTGTCTTTTCCTGCCTTCTGGAGAAAGTGTTGCTTTCTCCAGAAGCCGTTTTCTAAACTGAGCAGATGAGTATTCAGACTTGTTACTGTTTCCCTTTTAAGTACGGCGATGGACAAATCTCTTCTTTTGGAGAAAAGAAATAAAGCAATAGTAATAGTCTGAAGTCTTTGAAGGCATTGGAGGAAACGACTATATCAAAGCCTGGCTTCCTTTTGGGAATCACTCTCAATATTTCCTGTGGTTTTGGCTGCATTTGAAAGGAGTATTCAGGGAAATCTGAAGACAACCCGCCCTCCTCCTCTCTGTCCCTCCATTATCCTGGTTGGGAGTCTGGGGAGAAATGCATAATCTGATCTCCTCACAGAGGATGATAAATAATGCTAGCACAGCTAGTACTCTGGGTCTCTCCTTACCATCACCACATCTGTTTATAGCCATTCTTTGATTTGAAGTTCTTTTGTCAGGTTTCCTCTGTGCAGGAGACTCCTCCCTGCTAACTGGTCAGAGCCCGAGGCTGTCAGCCCTTTCCCTGGAATGGCTTGCAAAGACTTTCTTGAAACAACTGAAAGCTAGCAACTTTAAATCTCCTCAAATGACAAAAGGCAATAGCTCAGTTAATTACCACTAAAGCACCAGGATAATTAATTATTAAATAATAATATTTTGTAGTATTTAACAATAACTCAATTGATGTTGAAAATGGGAAATACACATTTTGAAACAGGTGCAGAGTAGCACATACCTTTTCACTTTTCCTCTTCTGTATTCTGCTGATGATTTCCTTTACAAAGCAGTCTGGTTATGTGTTTTGTTTGTCTCAGCTCTGATGTCTCTGAACAGCTCCTTTCCTGCTTAAAACTCTACAGAAGTGGGTGGAGACTGAAGAGGGCGGTAGGGCACAACTTTTTTTTATTTTTTTTTCTTCCAAAAGAAAGATAGCCAGCAGGCTAGGGGGATGATCTGGGACAGCGTGTCTTGTATCTGTAGTATTGAGAACTGTGTGTGCAGGGAAGGAAGAAAGGTTGCTTGCTGAAGTAGTAGAGCATGTTGGATTTTACAGGCAACTGGTTTTGTTCATTCTTCATTCCACAATTTTTCCACCTGTTTAACATCTTAAGGTTCAGGAAGAGAGAGACTAGTATGTATCCCTTATGAAGAACTGTTTCTTCATGCTTGCAGGAATGTGAGGGGAAAACTGTTCAAGCAGTGCCCCAGAGAATGCATGAATATTATTTCTAACATGACTAGAGGTCTGCAACTTGTAGCCATTGTCCTAACCCTGAGGAGCTCCCATTTCAAGCAGGAGCACGATGTGCTGTTTCTGAATGATATCTGCTGAGATTTTTTGGCCTGATCTGTAAGTGGAGCAGAGCATGCCATGAACAGTACCACCTGGAGATGAAATTGTCAGTGGAGCTCTCAAGTTATAAGCAGTGAAGCAAACCTGAGGACCCTTAGCTGGAAGTGAGGAATAGCATGGTAAGGACTAAATGATTAAATGGTCAGTGATACTGACCATCCAAGAAAATGATGGTCTACCTACCAGCATAGAGTACACAATATCAAGGTGTGGCAGACAAATCCAAATGATCGGTTTTACATCTGAATTTAGGGCTAGGATATGACAAGTATCAGTGATGTAATGGTTACAGTAACAGATATATCTAGCTTTTAGGAACTGATTCACTAGAAGTGAGATTCCTGATACAATTTCATGTAAGTGCTGACATAAGTAGCCCGTGAGGGACTTTCATTTTCAGGAAATAGCTGCACAAGAGTTCTCCGTTGGGAAACTTGGCAAGGGTTATTTAACGCAATGGCAAAGAGGAAACACTGGTGACTCTGAATGATTATCTCTTCTCTGGGTAGAAATCTATGTCAGAATTTATAATGTGTTTCTCTGAGAATCACAAAGAAAGTGATTCAGGGACAGTTGGTATTGACTGTGACCATACACATAGTACTGTTTCACCCTGTGCTGTCTTCTCCACCTAGGCTGGCCTCACTCTGATTAGTTACTGACAGTCTTGGTTTTATATATAAGACAAGGAAGCCAGCTTTCTTGAAAATGATTAGCAGCAGTAGCTCCTTATTCTTACATGGGTACTTGGTATGAGGTGAAGAGATTTTTTACTTATCCAAGGGCTTCCAGTGAGGCAACTAACTGACAAAGGAAGAGCATTGTTTTTCTCTCCTGAAGGGACAGTAGTTGAACCAGTTATGATTTAGCATGCTTTCTCCATGCCTTACCTGAGTGACAATCATCTGATTTAAATGGGAATTGGATGGGCCTGGTCACTGGGATGGGACTAGACTGGGAACCTGGTCACAGCTRCTCTATAAAGACTTGGTAGTTCTAGCACCAGTGTCCTGATCTGACAGCTCTGCTTCTGAATTTGTGAGCAAAATTCTGCTTTAGAAGGCTGCATTCAGGGGAGGTTTTAACCTGTTCTGTAACTCTGGAGGACACAGTGTGTCATTGTCTTCTCATCCCATGTACACTGTGCTCTGCTTCAGATCCTCCTGTTTATCAGGAATATGTAGCTTTTGTACCCAAGAAGAGCCATAAAAGTTGTTTAGGAAATAGGCTGCAGGCTATATGCATATTGTAGGCAAGATTTTTCGGAATCCTTAGTACAAAATGACCAAGCCTAAAAGAACAGTAGAAAAATTTGCCAAGTTCGTGCCATTTAGCATAACAGCAAAAACTAGGGATCTGCTTGCACTGCAGAGGTGTTGCAGCTCTTCACAAAACTAGTTTATACATATGGATAGTTTAGGTACTGATAATGCCTCATGAAGTGTTGGATTGTGAATCCCATCTAGATCCTTAGCTAAGTATTCTGGCAGCTTAGCAGGACTCTAAATATTCTTTGCTTTCATCCAGTCTACCTGAATACTCACAGTTCAGACCTGTCATCTTCAGCTGGCAATACACATTCAGTATGTAATCCAGAGATGATTCATCAAGCAGTTTGTATTTTTCAGAATGCCTAAGCTCATCTGAAAATTTATGTTGAAGAATATTCTTTGTGTAACTGTAATGAATTGTTAATCCTTTCTCAGAAGAATAGGCAAACAGACTAGGCAGGCATTGGATGCTTCCAAACTGTGCTCTCTTTGGTCTGCCTTCACTTTTACTTCTCCCCCCCCCCCCCCCAAAGAGTAGAAGCAGCTGCATTCCTTTTCCCTCAAACTGGCAGTTCCTTTCTCAACAGGCTCTTTCTTCTTACTGTCCTCAGAACTTGGAATACTTAGCTCTTTCAAGGTGAGCACACATCACTTAATCTTTTCTGGCTACAGGACAGTGAAGAAATAAATAATTTCTTTCTAAAGACAGATTTATTCTGACTTAATAAATTTTAGAGAGGAAAGATGAATGAACAGTTAATGTCCAGACAAAGAGAAGCAGCATATACATGTCTGGTATCGTCTGGACTCTGCGGAGATCGGCATAGCTGTTTGTGTCTGCCTCAAGCCTAGCAATGACACACTGCAAGAATAAAGCCAGCCACTTTCYGTACTGCTCAGGTATTGTGTTTGTGTGGCCACTGACACCTCCTCTGCTCTGTGCAGTACCAGTTTTGTTTTGGAGTACTCCTCACCTCAMCAGCTGCAGGCATCTCTGTAGAATTGCAGTTAGGTGAGAGATGTCTCCAAGACTGGAAGCAACAGAGGAAGAAGTGTGGTGTGGTGTTTGTTTTTTAGTGGAAGCTGGTAACAGAATGGGGATTACTGACAAGAGATAGGGCAAACTTTGTACAAAACCTTGAGAGGATTCAGCTGTCCAGCTGTGCCATGCTTGTTATCTGCTGTTGTCCATTTCCCCCTCCCTTCCCCTGATGATGCAGGTTTGCTTGGTGGCCCTGGCAGCCTGCAGTGAATGTGACGGCCTCTGCTCCATGTCGAGCTGCATGCCTCCCTCCCTGTGCCACCATGCATGAGTTTGCGGCAGCATTAGAGTGCTTAAGCCACCTCATAGTGAGTCGTCAGGAGGAAGCAATACCTAAAAACAACGCAATGCACAGAATGGTACTTTGGTTTGGAGTGGTGGGTGCTGAGAGAAAAAGTACATTTAACTACATTTAGCAGATTTTAATGAAGATGTGGGAAGACACCCATTCTGCCACTTTTAGGCAATTAAATACCCTGTGACTTTACTAGCGTTTTACCTCGAGTCTACTACCGTTTTACCCCCTCCGTTGGTGCCTCGCGCAGCTGCGGCGCCCCGTCTCCCCCCTCCCCCGCTCCCGCACGGCCCCCCCGGCGCCCCGCGCATCTGCGGCGCAGCGCTCCCGGCCCGCGACCACCCCCCCCCGCGGGCGGATGGTTGCACCACGTGCCACTGGGGCCGGAAGCGGAAGCGGGCGCGGCCCAGGCCCTGTGGAGCCGGAGCTCCGCGGCCCCGCCATGAGCCGGCCGCCGGCCCTGCAGGCGCAGACCTGCGGCCCCTGGGAGATGAAGGAGCGCCTCGGCACTGGCGGCTTCGGCAACGTCATCCGCTGGCACAACAAGGTAGGCGGCGGCGGGTCCCTTGCCRGGCCCGGCCCGGCCCGGGCGGCCGCGCTCAGTCTAGCCCATGCTGTGTCTGCAGGAGACCGGCGAGCAGGTGGCCATCAAGCAGTGCCGGCAGGAGCTGAGCCCGCGCAACCGCGACCGCTGGGCGCTGGAGATACAAATCATGAAGAGGTGAGGCCGGCCCGCTCCGCCGGCGAGCCGCGGCGCGCCTGCGCGCGGCCTGCAGCTCCTGGCGGCGCCGGGCGGAGCGCGGGCCGCCTTCCCGCTCGCCGCCGGAGTGGGCCGGTACGTGCCGATAGGCTCCGGCCGCTGCGACACCGCCCTGTGGCGCGCGAGGGCGTAACGGCGGCGCTGAGGTGAACGGTGGGAGAGGCAGGTGGCGACCTGCTGCCGTTCCTGGAATGTGCCAGCCCTGCCATGGAGGCGAGCGTATAGGAGCCGGATGTGCTCTGAAGAAAACCTCGCTTTTTGTTTTCTCTGAGCTCCTGAGTATTGAGGTTTAAAAGCTTTGTTCTCCAGAGGCTGCGCCACTGTCTTCAGTGTTGCAACGATTTTGCTGTTTTAACTGTTCTTTTGCCCAGCTTAATATCTGTGTTGAGTTTGCTTTCAAGATGCTGGATTACTTGGGTAGGATACAGTAACCTGGAAGCAATTGGGATCCTTTCTGAAGCATGTAAACAGACTGTGCTAGACTCCTGCCTAGGAGCTGCAGGAAAATACCTTGCTGAAATCTGTTGTACATGTTCACTGAAGCAATGCACTGACTGTGCACTGAAGCAGTGCGCACCAGTTGTGTGCTGTATGCAAGGAGTTGAGCTGAGTCTCTGGGTCTGTGAAGGATAGGTGAATTGAAGGCTTCTAGAATACACTGGTTCTGTTTCTAAGAGGATTAATGTCGCTCTGGGGCTTAGTGTGGTGACCATGTGCACGTGAAGCTGTGGAGCTCCGGTAGAATGATTTTCTTTCAGGTGTCTGCCACAGTTATGGTGATGTGAATACATGCCATATTTCCACTCCCTAGGCTGAACCATCCTAATGTAGTGGCTGCCCGTGATGTTCCTGAAGGGATGCAGAAGCTTGCGCCAAATGACTTGCCGTTGTTGGCCATGGAGTACTGCCAAGGTGGTGACCTCCGCAAGGTAAGGTCGCTGGGTGGTGACTAAGGGATCTCAATCTCACCAAGATGAGACCTGGAGTTTCCCTTTAGAAAAGTTTTGTTTGTAGTGTAAAGCCTCTCTTTTTTTTTTTCAAAAAAAAAACAAAAACAAAACTTGCTGCTTCTAAATTCATGTCATGGTAGATACTGTATTTGGTGGGTTGGTTCTTGATAAAGTTCTGCTTGTGAAAACTCCAGTGTTCTAGTGTTTTCTGAAACTTCTTGTGTTTGGCCAGAAGTGATAGCATGTGGAATTTGCACGTAGAGGATGAGGGTGTGTGTGAGGGATGCACAACAGGATGTGAGAATGGCAAGAACATAGCAGGCAGATCTGTGGGTGTTATCTTTCCTGGAACTGATAAACCTCTATCTGTCATGGGAAAAAAAATGTGTTCATTCTGACCTTGATATTTTATTAACCTTTGCTATAACCTGCCCATAAATAAAACCCAGAGCGTACAGCTGAGATTAGAGCTGATACTGCCAGGCATGGGGGAAATGGCTATGAAGGATGGATACCGTAGAAGGAAGAGGATGGGGATGATGTTGATTTCTTCCTCTATTCTTCTTTCTTCTTATTTTTTCTCTATGCCAGGTTAGACCAATGCCTTAAGTAGTAGCTGTTGATACCACAGGTCTCAATCCCATTTCATTGCAGTCACTAGAACTTTTTGCATCTTTGAGAGTTTGTGGGATGTAGACCTTTGCTTAGGACATAGGAGGAAAAGATTATATATGTTCTGTGTTGTTCTCTTGCAGTACCTGAATCAGCTAGAAAACTGCTGTGGCTTGCGAGAAGAAGCTATTCTCATCTTGTTGTCTGATATTGGTAAGTTGTATTGGTAGCTTCAGCTGTCCAGAATGTGGAAGCCCTTTCACTGCTGAATCCAGTCAAAGGCTATGTGGCTCAAAGGCTTGATGACTCTATCTTAGGCCCTGGAATAGTATACTTGCTTCTAGTCTTGTTCTACCAGTCTTCTCTAGAAAGCCAACCTCTGTTTTTTTGGGTTTTTTTTTTTTTTTTTTTTTTTTTTTTTTTTTGGGGGGGGGGGTGGGTCTTGCAATTCCAGTGTTGAGATGGATTTTCTTTCCCAGCAAAAATGTTACTCAGAGTTTCCTGGAAGGTTCTGGAGAGCTGAACACTTGCCAAGTGACTCCAGTTTATGTTGTACATCATCTCTCCACCCTCAGTTTATTAGCCCATCATCAGTACTGCAGTGTATGATCAGTTGTTTTGCATTAGCATTTGGGCAACTATTTGGAATGCGAGACAGTTCTGATGTTTACAGTATGATTCAAAGATGAGAGAGATCTATCTGGAGACTTTTGAGGTGTTTGTTCTTTTCTGTTGTTGTTTTAGCAAGCTATGTTGTTATCATGGGCTGTTATGTGGGTTACAGCTGAGGTGAAACTGGACAGATGCAAAAGCTTTAAAGAGAAGAGGTTCAGAAAGTGCTTTTGGGACAGGTGGATTCTTAGAAAATGAGCTTGTGGCAAGATGAGAAACATATTTCTTAGTATTCCTACTGCTAGGCAGCATCTCCTACCGTTTTGTTCCCAGAGTATTTGTACCCTGCTGTCTGCATCCTTTTACTCCTTCCTGACCAGGAAAAGATACTTGGAACTGACCAGAGACAGTGACAGGTTACATTTAGAGTGCAATTTGTGTTTATGTGCTTGTGTGTATGTGAGAAGAGGGACAGTTCTGAATCTCCAGTTACATGATCTGAACCACAACTGAGCAAACTGTTTTCAACTGTTGCTATAACTTGTTCTTCAGATCCCTTACAATGCATACTTAGCTGGTCTTCCTAGGGTYACTATCCTTCAGGAGAGGGCTATATTGTTGGTAACTCCTGAAAGTCTGGCCAGATCATTCCACATTGGAGAGCTGTGTTTGGAAATGCAACATTGTCAAAAGGGACATGCAGTTCCAAAGAGCAGAAAGTGAGTCTTTCTGGCTCAGGCCTGAATTAGCACTGAAAAACACAAACTGTACAAATGCTGCCAGGTTTTGTTTTTCCTAAAACCGTACTTTTTAACTTACAAGATGGGAGGTATATTAAGGTATTGTCTTGACCAAATGTGAGAAATAGAGGGCATATATTCTGCCTTAGTATTCTTAAGGTGAAGTTTTTATCTTTCCAATGTAGAATGGAACTTATCAGTGTGCAAGTTGTGGAGTGGTTGTGAGCAGAGACTGCATGTTACATAGAAATTTCCAGGAATTTTGCAGGTGAAATTGGGCGGGRCAACAGCTTGTGGACAGGGCAGAACAAAGTCTTTGGTAGAGCAGCCTTTGGATCCTAGGTTAAGACTTGATGAAAGGGGTGTACTGAGAAGARCTGAGTTTAGCCACTCCTCTAGCCACGAGACAGGCTTTGCTTCTGTGCAGCTGTTAAAATTTTTAACCTTCAGCATCTGTGAAAGGGTTCRTCAGAAGGCTTTGGGGGAAATTAGATTACTATATCTTCCGGAAAAAAGAGCTGCCAATACAGCAAGTTCTGTTTGTATCCAGAAATGTTTGACACTTGCTTTTCCTCTTGCACTTGATATTTCATTGATCAATTGATTGTACAAGATTTGACTGAAAAGTCATGTTTATACCATGTGAAAATGCATCCTTACTGAGGTCATACTAGGTACTCTTAGTCATATTCTAACAAATGGCTCTTTCTGTGTCTCAGCTTCTGCTCTCCGGTACCTTCATGAAAACAGGATCATCCATAGAGACTTGAAACCAGAGAACATTGTGCTGCAGCAAGGAGAGCAAAGGGTAAGCAGGAACCAATTGTCTTTGGCTGCACAGACAAGTAAGTGTAAGAGGAACATGCGTGTGCCAGACAGTTACAGTGATCCCTCTGTGAGAGTTCTTGACCCAGGGTGATAGCTAGCTTGGAGCTCTGTGTCAGAGGAACAGTATTCTGTGTGCAACTGAGATGAGAGGTTGTATTAGACTTCTGGTAATGCCTTGGATTTCAGCTTAAAGTACTGATGAATGAATCTGATTATAGTGACTGGCTGAAGAACTGAATTAGCAGTAATGTTTTCTGTTCTACACATATCAAGCCAATGACAATTTTATGTACTTTCTGGTCTTAGGAACCTGCAGGAGTCTCCTGTTTCCTCCTGCATCTCTTCATTTCCTGCACAGATTTGAAGAGCTGAACTTTTATTTTTTCTGTTGTGTGATATGTTTTTAAGAGAACTTCTTCCTAGTCCTTGTCCTTTGTTGTGTGTTTCAGTTAATACACAAAATCATTGACCTTGGTTATGCTAAGGAGTTGGACCAGGGCAGTCTATGCACTTCCTTCGTTGGGACACTGCAGTACTTGGTAAGGAAAGAATATGGCTAGAAAAGCAGCTACTGCATTGTGGGAYGGAGTTAACAGTATAATTGCATTTTGGGCTGGGTAAAGCGCTTGCCCGAGAAGGGGTGCAGTTGGGCTGCTCTAGTAAGGGAAGGTAATTGGTTTTTTGCTGACACTGAGTTTTTAGTGTCTGCTAGATATTTCTGTTCTGGAGTGGCTGGAGTGCCACTAACCTGTAGTATTCACTCTGAGAGGATATCAAAGCTCTTGAAAGATAGCATGTTCAGCACAGTCTTTGTAATATGTTGTACAAATGTTAATGACCTCCTGAGAGGTAGAGAGCTGAGAGAAGGGTGGCATTGTCTCTTGTGTGTGTGAACTGTCTCAGGCTCCAGAGCTGCTGGAGCAGCAGAAGTATACGGTGACAGTGGATTATTGGAGCTTTGGTACACTAGCCTTTGAGTGCATTACAGGCTTTCGACCATTCCTACCCAACTGGCAGCCAGTGCAGTGGTGAGTGACCTGGGGCTTAGTGATAAGAAGAGTGCATGCAATAACACTGTCCTGTTTATGTGAAGTAGGGGTGTAGTCTCTGGATTTTGGGAGGGGATTAATATTTTTGTATCTTGCCTTATGGAGAATGGGCCCCTTCACTGGAGGTCATTGACCTCCCTGAGCAATTTCAGCATTTCTGATACTTCTCTTTGGGATTAGGACTAACTGTTGCAGGGCACATAGCAGAAACCAAAGCAACAACTGGATAACATCTGTCAAGAGTAACTTTAAGAGTCTACTAATGTGCATGCTGGGAAAGACAAGTGATTATTTCACCACTGTACTTGCTTGAATCCACTAGGCATACAAAAGTGCGACAGAAGAGTGAGTTGGATATTGTTGTTTCAGAAGACTTATCTGGAGAAGTCAAATTTTCTAGCACTTTACCTTACCCAAACAATCTAAACAGGTGAGGACTGAAAATCTGTTGTGCCATGGGGGGGATGAGCTGTTTCTTCTGAGAATGAACCAGGTCTTTATTATGGTCCTTACTATGTTAATTTGTGGATAGGAAGAATGCATGATACAAACAGTGCTTATGTTTGTCAGCAGACTTGTGTAGGTGAGAGAGCACCTCTATTTTGTACATTCTAAACAGTGGATTTGTGTTCAGAAAAAGGACTTGTGTGTCAATCCTCCAGCAGAAGCCAAGCTGTATGGTGGCTGCAAATGCACTTTAGTGTTTTCTGACCCTGTTTTAATTTTGATCCTGCAGCGTTCTGGCTGGAAGATTAGAAAAATGGTTACAGCTCATGTTAATGTGGCACCCACGGCAGAGAGGTACAGATCCTACATATGGACCTAATGGATGTTTCAAAGCCTTGGATGACATTTTGAACCTGAAGGTGAGCAGTAGGCCTGGATTCCCCTGATGTTTTCCATGGAGTAGGGGTGTCTGCCCTATGAGGGAAGAGACTTGATCCATAGGCCTAGGAGGAGGAGCAGCACAGAAACCCATTGAGAACTGACTGAATGCCAGAACTCAGAGGGTTGTGATCAGTGGCGCGGAGTCTAGTTGAAGGCCTGTGGCTGGTGGAGTCCCCCAGGGCTCACTACTGGGTCCAGTCCTGTTCAACTTATTCATCAATGACCTAGACAACGGGACAGAGTGCCTCCTCAGCAAGTTTGCTGATCATACCAAACTGGGAGACCTGAGGGCTGTGCTGCCATTCAGAGAGACCTGGACACGCTGGAGAGTTGGGCAGAGAGGAACCTCRTGAGGTTCAACAAGGGCAAGTGCAGGGTCTTGCAGCTAGGGAGAAATAACCCTAGGCACCAGTATAGGCTGGGGTCTGACCTGCTGGAAAGCAGCTCTGTGGAGAAGGACCTTGGYGTGCTGGTGGATGACAAATTGACTGTGAGCCAGCAATGTGCCCTTGTGGTCAGGAAGGCCRATGGTATCCTTGGGTGCATTAGGAAGAGTGTTGCCAGCAGGTCGAGAGAGGAGATCCTGCCCCTCTACTCAGCCCTGGTGAGGCCGCATCTCGAGTACTGCGTCCAGTTCCAGGCTCCCCAGTGCAAGAGAGACAGGGAGCTACTGGAGAGAATCCAGCGTAGGGCTACGAGAAGGATCAGAGGACTGGAGCATCTGCCCTCTGAGGAATGGCTGCGAGAGCTGGRYCTCTTTAGCCTGAGRARGAGAAGACTGAGGGGAGATCTTACCAATGTCTATAAGTACCTCAAGGGAGGGTGTCGAGGGGACAGGGCTAAACTCTTTTCAGTTCTCCCATGCGACAGGACAAGAGGCAGCGGGCAAAAAMTGAACCACAGGAAGTTCTGCCTGAACGCGAGGGGGAATTTCTTCACTTCTTCACTGTGAGAGTGACGGAGCACTGGACCAGGTTGCCCAGTGAGGTTGTGGAGTCTCCTTCTCTGGAGATCTTCAAAGCCCGCCTGGGTGCAACCCTGTCTAACGTGCTCTAGGTGACCTTGCTTGAGCAGGGGGGTTGGACTAGATGATCTCCAGAGGTCCTTTCCAACCTTACCGATTCTGTGATTCACTTAAGATGGCAGCTAATGGCATGTTTGTTCTTCCTGCTTATTTGGAAAGAAATAATTACTGAGCTTGCTTGGATTAGTAAATATCCTCTCTATGTGCTTGGTTCTGTGTTCTGGCAGAGGATTCTGCTTCTGAAGCTGTTTAGTTGCCATGTGGCCTCTCTTCCAGCTGATGGAGGACAAGGACTTTGGCACCACGTTATGAAGTAGCTGTGAAGCAACTTCATGTACTCTGGTTTCTTGGTGGTTGGTGTCTCAGGCCTGAATCTCTGCTCAGACATGACCTGTTCATCTCCAGTTCTTCTCATGTCACACTGCTCTTCTTGTAGTTGCTTCATGTTTTGAACATGGTTACGGGAACTGTACACACCTACCCTGTGACAGAGGAGGAAACTCTGCAAACTGTGAAGGCCAGGATCCAGTTAGATACTGGAATTCCAGAACAGGACCAGGAGCTACTGCAAGAAGCAGGACTTGCATTGTTTCCCGAGAAGTTGGCCACTAAGCATATAGCTGATAGCAAGGTGAGTCTGGATCTTCCCTTCCACACTGCTCAATGAATCAGTGAACGCTGTTCCCTCTTTGGGGGCAGAGCATGCCTCTCTGCTGTTCTGGCAGTCCTTACTTGTAGTAACCACACAGACCTAACCCTCTGCAGAATAGGCACACTGTTTCCTTTGGTGTAACACTGTAAACAGAACATTCCTGTGCTGTGGAAAACTGTTTATAGTGTTGCTGAGGAGTATTATTTATGAGAGAATTCAGTGGGTCTTTTTGTCTTTGGCAGGTGAATGATGCTGCAACTACAGACACAGACCTCCTTTTCCTCTTTGATAACCAGAAAATTTCCTATGAGGCTCAGGTTGCCTTGCGTCCTCACCCAGAAAGTGTTGACTGCATCCGTAAGGATTTTCTCTAGTGTGGATGTGGGAGGATCTCRCCAGTGAAAGGGCTGCCTATGTTCTGTGGTCTGCACCATGTGCAGAGTAGAGAGAGCCTTTGCCTGTTGGGACTGGAGAAACACTAAAACAGACTGGCATAGCATTTATTCCATTTGTCAGCATAACTGAGGGAAGGAAGGGTTAGATAAGATATGCTGGGAGGAGCTCCCCGGGGATAGCCAGCTGCAGACTATAAGAGGTAGACGCTTGACTACATGTCCTTCAAAGGAGTGATGTCTTGGTCTATCTTGTTATGTGATAATACTATTTTGAGGCTTTATGCTGATATGTACATCCCCCCCTTTGTTTCTAGTTCAGGATCCAAAGAAGAATCTCCACTTTTTCCAGTTGCGGAAAGTGTGGGGTCAGATCTGGCACACAATCCGGATGCTGAAAGAAGATTGTAACCGGCTTCAGCAGGGACAACGAGCAGCCATGTATGATGGCAGTCTCTCTAGAATACTTATTTCTGTCTTTGCTCCCCATGTGAAAGGGAAAGGGCAGGAATGGGACCTTATTACAGGGGGAACCCATAAGCAGAGCTGTTTACAACTAATGAAAAGCTGAGCTGTATCCTCTGACACAGCTGCTTTTGTGATCTTGTTACACTCAGCACTATTTACTTTTGATATATGTGGAAGTCTGGGCATCTAATATGACCTTGTCCTTGCAGGATGAATCTGTTGCGTTACAATAGTACCCTGTCGAAGATGAAGAATTCTATGGCCTCCCTTTCCCAGCAGCTGAAAGCAAAGCTGGATTTCTTTAAAACAAGCATCCAAATTGATCTGGAGAAGTATAAAGAGCAGATYGAATTTGGAATTAGTGAGTATTACATCAGGCAAATGGAGGTCTTTTTTGCCTTTTGCCTCAGTATACTACCTCCCTTTTCCTAAGAAAAGCAATCATTCTTTTGTTTCTGTAGCTTCTGAGAAGCTGCTGTTTGCATGGAAAGAGATGGAGCAGGCTGTGGAACTCTGTGGGCGGGTATGTTTCTAGAGCTAATTACTTATCCTAAAGAAAAGAGGCTTTTCTCATTATCGTCCCTTAAATAAAAACTTCCTGTGTCTGAGCTGACTCCAGACATCACACTGTCTTGATTTGGATTGCATCACTTTTTCCTTGCCAGTACTTCATAGATCTCTCTGTGTTTGTAAGATACAGGAAAAAGAATGATCTTGAGGAATGTCCTTGATGTCCTTGCTAACTAATCCTGGAGCCAGGGGAGTTTTAGCAGGATAACTGAAAAGGGGATCTGGAACAGTGGATTAAAACCAAATGAGAAAGTGAATGATTAGAAGATTGAACACAATAATTTCAAAATTCAATACTGATGCTTTAAAGGGCAGTGTTTTCCCATTCTTGGTGCATACTATGCATCTGCTCCCCCTAAGGGATTCAACCTTCTGACATCAGATAATGCAACCCCTGCCAGCTGCGCCAAGGACCATTTGTCTCAGATGAGAAGTGAAATATGACTAGTTAACATTTGATTTCCTGCCAACACATGGCCCTTCTCTAGTGGGAACAGGCAGAGTGGCAGAATGACTGTTTGTGTTTCTGCATATGAACAAATTCAGGTGAAAAGCAGAAACTGGGGTGCCAGGACAAAGTATGGTTGTGCACTGAGGAAGAAGGGAAGAGCAAAGATTGGTAAGATGGGAGAATATCAGCTACAGTGGCAAGGAAAAGGGGATGTGACAGCATGGGAACTAGCAGTACATTTACTCTTCAATGGCTCTTTTTCATGGGCCGAATTTAGCATGGAAAAGTTCTTGGAAGCTGTTTTATCCCATAGCACCAAGCTTATTTCCTTGAATGGAAATTAAAATATTCTCATTGCTTTTTGTTCAGGGCTGCTGTTTGCTGATGTGAGTGTTTGGAAATGTGAATGAGAAAGGAAGAGTCAGTGAGGTAGTGTCTCTTAGTATGAGACTATCCTATTGCTTATGTGCTGCCCTGCTTTCAGGAGGATGATGTGGATCAGCTAGTGAAGAGGATGATGGCCTTGCAGACAGACATTGTGGACCTGCAGAGAAGCCCACTAGGTCGTAAACAAGGAGGAACACTGGAAGATTTGTAAGTTGAACCATCTTGAACTTCATATATAGGAGTGTTGCAAGTGTAGCTTAGTTTCCTTTTCACTGCAGGGCAATGGGGGTGATATTTCCAGGCCAAATTATAGGTGACTAGCAGGACTTAACATGACACTAAAAGAAAATTTTGGGCTTCTGATCCATCAGTCTGAAATTGCAGACTGGTGTATAGAAGACTTGAGTTATTGAAGTAACTGTTCATAATTTAGATCTTGGAGAAGTTCCTTTTTGTTCTGTCCTTTCTTTTAGAGAAGAACAAGCCAGAGAGCTGTATCGAAGGCTGAGAGAGAAGCCAAGAGGTAAAAGACGTTTTAGGTCAAGGTCAACTTGCTCTGTATGGGTTCAAACTCTGGAGATGCAGCAAACCGCACTGAGAAAATTTTCTGTTTCAGGCCTTGCTATATGCTAGATGCATATGGCCTCCTCTAGTCTTGACCTTTTTTGGAGAAGGGAGTCAGTGAGTCAATTTTAAACCAGACAATCCTGACTTTCCTGCTACTCTTCCTAACTGTGAGACTCACCTGAGTTGTTCTTGGAGCAAAGGGTTGCTGCAGGAATACGCTGCTGCTTAAGTTTCTATTTAGGAAGCATGGAAGGCAGTTGGCAGTTGTTCCTCTCAGCAGCTACACAGCCCCAGGGCAGTAGACCTGCCATTCCAATTCTGCTTTCTAATTCTCGTCTTTTTGAAAAGGGTAGCTAAAATCCAGTGCCTTTTTTCCCACTCRCTTCTGCATGCCCTGAACTTCTGATGTTTCAGGATTAAAGAAGTGGAAACAAACCACTAAGAATCTTCTCGCTGTATGTCTTATGAGTCTACTTATCTGTTTTCTAATCTGACTCCTATTCCAGATCAGAGGACCAGTGGTGACAGCCAAGAAATAGTACGACTGCTCTTACAGGCAATCCAAACCTTTGAAAAAAAGGTTCGGGTCATTTACGCTCAACTCAGGTGAGCTTTAGAGTCAGCTTTTATTGAGGGTTGCAGAGAAAGCATTTTCTCTTTCAGCAAGAGTTTTTTTTTCTAGAGCTTAAACTAGGAATATAGGAATGTTGTCAGAGTATGCAGGGATGTGACAAGGAAGGCTAAGGCTTGTTTGGAATCATTTCTGGCAAGGGATGTCAAGGACGACAAGAAGGGCTTCTTCAAATACATCAGTACCACAAGAGGAAGACTATGTAGAATGTGGGCCGATTGCTGAGTAGGGTGGGTGCCTTGGTGACAAAGAATACAGAGAAGGCAGAGTTACTGAATTTCTTTTTTGCTTCAGTCTTTACTGCTAAGGCCAGCCCTCAGGAATCCCAGACCCTCAAGACAAGAGAGGAGGTCTGGAGAAAGAAAGACTTTGTGGAGGAGGATCGAGTTAGAGATCATTGAGGCAAACTTGACACTCATAAATCCATGGGCCCTGATGGGATGCACCCAGGAGTGCTGAGAGAGCAGGCAGACGTTGTTGCCAGGCCACTCTCCATCTTTGAAAAGTCATGAAGAACAGGAGAGGTGCCTGAGGACTGGAAGAAAATCAGTGTCACTCCAGTCTTCAGAAAGGGCAGTAAGGAGGACCCAGGATCCTACAGGTTGGTCAGCCTCCCCTCCACCCCTGGAAGGGTGATGGAACAGCTCATCTTGAATGTCATCTCTAAGTATGTAGGGGAAAAAAAAAGGCGATCAGGAGTAGTCAGCATGGGTTCACCAAGGGGAAGTCATGCTTAACCAGTCTGATGGGTTTCTATGATAGAATGAGGGGAGAGCAGTGGATTTTGTTTACCTAAACTTCAGTAAGGCTTTTGACACTGTCTCCCATAATATCCTCATACGCAAGCTCAGGAAGTGTGAGCTAGATGAGTAGACAGTGGAGTGGATTGAGAACCAGCTGAAAGGCAAACCTCAGAGGGTTATGATCAGCGATGCAGTCTAGCTGGAGGCCWGTGGCTAGCGATTTCCCCCAGGGGCGAGTACTCGGTCCCATCCCGTTCAACTTATTCATCAGTGACCTGGACGAAGGGACAGAGTGCCTCCTCAGCAAGTTTGCTGATCATACCAAACTGGGAGACCTGAGGGCTGTGCTGCCATTCAGAGAGACCTGGACACGCTGGAGAGTTGGGCAGAGAGGAACCTCATGAGGTTCAACAAGGGCAAGTGCAGGGTCTTGCAGCTAGGGAGAAATAACCCTAGGCACCAGTATAGGCTGGGGTCTGACCTGCTGGAAAGCAGCTCTGTGGAGAAGGACCTTGGYGTGCTGGTGGATGACAAATTGACTGTGAGCCAGCAATGTGCCCTTGTGGTCAGGAAGGCCGATGGTATCCTTGGGTGCATTAGGAAGAGTGTTGCCAGCAGGTCGAGAGAGGAGATCCTGCCCCTCTACTCAGCCCTGGTGAGGCCGCATCTCGAGTACTGCGTCCAGTTCCAGGCTCCCCAGTGCAAGAGAGACAGGGAGGGGAGCTACTGGAGAGAATCCAGCGCAGGGCTATGAAGATGATGAAGGGATAGGAGCATTTCTAATGAGGACTGGCTGCGAGAGCTGGRCCTCTTTAGCCTGAGGAAGAGAAGACTGAGAGGATCTTATGCATACAAGCATCTTAGGAGAGTGTGTGTAGAGGATGGCTAGACTATTTCCAGTGGTGCCCTGTGACAGGAAAAGAGGCAACAGGCACAAACTGAAACACAGGAAGTTCCAACTGAGAATGAGGAAAAATGTCTGTACGGTGAGGGTGACAGAGTACTGGAACAGGTTGCCCAGAGAGACTGCAGAATCTCCTTCTCTAGAAATACTCAAAAACTTGTTCGGACACAAGCCAGTGCAACATACTCTAGGTGACCCTGCTTCAGCATGGAAGTTGGACTAGATGATCTCCAGAGGTCCCTTCCAACCTTAGCCATTCTGTGAAACAGCTAATATGATTTCTGAATGCTATAGAGGATAAGGAACTTGAGACAAGTTCCACTACTGCAGTTGCCAATTTGACCTGATTTTTTTTTTTTTTTTTTAATCAGTAAAACTGTAGTTTGCAAGCAGAAGGCATTGGAATTGTTCCCTAAAGTGGAGAGAGTGATGAATCTGATGAATGAAGATGAGAATACAGTTGTTAGGCTTCAGGAGAAACGACAGAAAGAACTGTGGAACCTGTTGAAAATTGCTTGTGTAAGTGGAAATAGAAAAAAAGATTTTGAGTTAAACTGTCTTTTTTAGTGTAAGTAACACAGAGTAAAAGAAATCAGTAGTAGTATACACAGTATGTCCTATGTTTGCTTTTTGCCATTAAGTTGCATCAGGGTTAAAGCCACACTTTGAGCTCTTGTACTCCTGACTGCTGGAACTAAGTGGAAATAACTGCAATTTAAATCTACTGTTTTTCTTCAGAGTAAAGTACGTGGTCCTGTTACTGGCAGTCCAGAAAGCATGAACACATCACGACTTAGCCCTGGTCAGCTGCTACTGCAGGTCCCTTCTGGAACCTACAATTTACCAGAATCAATCACAAAAAGGTGAGGTGAGGTCTGGAGTTGCGTAGCTGCTAATGTTAGCAGCACAAGGTTGGGGATCTTGCTTGGGGATCTTGCTTTGTAAAATAAAGGCTTTCTTAGTCTATGCTTTGTTCAGCCTCCACTGTCAGCAGTGTTTTCTGCTTAACACCTGGATTTTCTGAGGCTTGTGAATGTTCCTTTAAGAGCAACTGGGAATAATGTGCAAGTTTACCTCCCTGGCCTGAAAAGAAAGATAGTGGCTTGTTTTATTTGAAATGGTTGTGCTTTTTTTTGAAGTATAGTGCCAGCAGGATTTGCTGGAGTGTAATCATGTTAGGTAATGGTAGCTGGGCTATATCATAAAGGAGAGCCTGTTATACCAAACACTTAAGATTCTGGCTTACTTAAAGGAATGGGTTCCCTTTTATAGTTCTGGAATGACAGATCTTGGCTTATTTATTCATCTGATATTTAATCCTTTATTTTAAAGGCTGTTCTATAACTTTTTTCCCCTAACAGCGAGTTGATATAATAAAAACCCATTTCCAATTTGAACACCCTTTCCTCAGCCCCAGTAAATGTGGGGGTGCCATTGACTTTCTCAGTTGCAGTATGAATCACTAGCTTATGAGCTGACTGATAAAGTTTAATATTCTTCAGTGCAGTGCAGTGTACCTGTCTAGAAGTATTTCTTCATCCAAGGTCGTGGCAGCATCTCTTTAGACAAAACTTCAGTTGAAAATAACTGTTTAACAATTGTGCTTTTCAGTGAGGAGCTACTGTTGGAATCACAGAAACTCTGTAGCCAACTCGAAAATGTGATGCATGACACAATGAAGGACCAGGACCAGAGTCTTATGGTAACACTTCTGCTATTTTTTTATAAATAGGCTGTGGATGTCTACAGTTTCTAATTTCTGTATGTGTACCTTTCCTAGCAATAAGTAATAGGGCTAAGAGATTTCTACGTGTTATTCTTCTCTAAGAAGAGAGTGGGAGATGCAAATCCCCATTCTTCCACCCGACCTGCTGACCCCCCTCCCCCCCCATTCCCTATTTGCAGGGAATGGGAGCCATACCATGGGGACTGACTTTGCACTGAACAACATGGTGTTGGAAATACCAGGGCTTCCCCTTCCCTGGAGAGATAGAGGACTTGGCTCTTGGACAAAAATATTTGTAGAAGTACAGTTTGGCAATCACGATCTTCTGGTGGTGGCAGTACACTGGCCACGAATAAAGAACAAAAGTGTAGGGGGTGGTGGGGATGGACTTGTTCACGGAAGTAGATTACTGAAAAGAAAATCCTGAGGAAAACAAATAATTTAAGGTTTTCCTTTAAATAAATTAAAGGATTCACTCTGGAATTATTTTGAGCATTTCTTTTTTGAGTGAAATTTTAAAATCTGATTCTTCAAAATTTTTCTGGAATAAAGGGGAAGTAGCCTCAACTGTAAGCTTCTGTTGGAACTCTGTGGTGTAACTGTTTCATCTTTAGGCTCTAGATTGGAGCTGGCTGCAGCTTCAGGTAGAAGAAAGAAACAGTCCAGAACAAAACCAAATGTAAAGTCACTTCAGTTGCATCTGAAACCATGCTACATAAGGAAGCCTACTGTGATAAGCTGCTACATCTGAAAAGGGAAGTTTAAGTGCCTTTTCCTGTCACCTGCTGCTTCTGTGATGCACATGGCCCAGCTTTTAATGTCTGAATTTCAAACTCTTTTTTTCACAACGATACAGTAGGAAATGCCTGCTTGGAATAAGTTGTTAATCATGCCTTAAGATAGCAGATATTCTTGCTTTCTGACCTTCTATATCTTCCCTTAGGCATAATACTTGATTATTTTGCTGCCCTCTAATGAACAGTGGACAACTTATGCAATCAGCTTGCACAGTCATTGGTAGATAATAATCTCCCTAATATACTTGAACTGTGAACTTACTTTCTTAACTCTGCCAATTTGCACTTTTTTCCTTAAGTGTAATGTTGTACTTACCTAGTACTTGTTTCCTATATGGGAACGAAATATCTGATATGTGTAAACTTTTGGTTTGCTGTATTTGATACCATCAATACAATTTTAATGAAAAAGTTGTTTTCAGTGTGCAGGTCTCTGAAATGTGAGAGGTAAGAATATTATCCTAGAGAGACTAGAGAGTGTAGATAAACTACATACTTGTTAACTGTATTTAAACAAAACATTTGCAGTTTAAGCTCTACAAAAACACTACCAACAACAAAAGTGCTCTGCACTGTTGTGCTTATCTGAGCCTTAGTCAGGGGTGAGACACAAAAACATCACATTCCAACTGACTGGTTTTACTTTATTCTGATGAAGAAACAAAGTTTCCACTACACCAGGGAGATGATTTCTATAAAAGGTTGTAAAGTGTAAGACATGCAGGATGCAATATACTAGGGGAAGATGTGGGATTTTTTTCCATTTAACAAGATGCTATGCTGTCAGTAGGAGCCCAATTAAAACATGAGAAACCGAAGTGAAATGTGGCACAAACATTACAACTTCCATGCATTCCTTCAAGTATCTTCCTTTGAGGTGTTTGTACTTTCTGGACTTGAGTGTTGGATTAAAGCAATTCTTTGGAAGAGTAAAAGTTCACACTTGAAACTTCAGAGTAATGTTAAGGCCAAAACCCTCTTGGTATATTCTTTCTTCATCTCTCAAGGCCTATCAGTTGCTTAACTCAGAACTGCATTAAGCTTCCAGCTCAAAGCCCAGGCCAACTTTGTGACCTCCAGCACTGAAATTTTTGCCATCAATCAAACCTGAGAGAGTCAGCTTTACACCTGGAAAAACAAGTAATGAGACCAATATTAAAGAAAACGGACCACAGTTCAGTACTGGCATCCCTGTATAACTCTAAGTACTCAAGCCTCAATGATGCTTCTCATTTGCTATAACTACTTCAGCACATCCTTTATTTCTGTGAACCTATATAAGATTTATGTATTTTTTTAATCTATCCTGTTTAATTTAATTTCTTAAACCATAACAGCAGTAATTACACTTGCTACCAGTTGGACTTACGTACCAGGTCGAAGGGCGTGAGCATAACCAATTCCAATCAAGCTGGCATTGTTCACTTTGGCCTACAGAGAAAAAGAAATAATTCCTCTATATAGATACTCAAAATTGTCCCACTGCCTTGAAAAGGCTGCTTATGTGTTAATTTTTCTAGCTTCTTGTAGACTAACCTCTAGCAGAGCTATACTCTAGTATTTCCTTTTCACCACAAAATTTTCAGGTTACTTACAGTTGGGCAGGATCCTTGAATTTACCTCCAAATTGTAAAAGGCTTGAGTATTAGTTCCAATCCTTTCCACCCTCCCTCAAATTGTGGCTCATATTGTTTATACAGCATGCCCTTCTGTCCTTCACTATCGCGTCCTTGTCTCCTTACATCTCTTAAGGTGTCTAGTTTCTACAGTCCAGTAGTAAAAAAAATCTGTCTTGCTCACAAATCAGTGTTCACAAAGTGTTTAGTAGTGACTTTTTTAGAAGTGAGCAACAAATATATGAATATACAAGCCTCTTTTTACATTATTAAGTTTTGATCTGTTTACAACAGTGTTTCCTATTCCTTTTTTGAGCCGATGTATCCCAGGACTAACTCTTGTTTTAAAGCATAACAAATGCCTACTACTTTAGTTTTTAGTAATATGTTATACATACATATTTTAATTCACTCTAACTCTCTGGTGGACATTTCTGTCTCCTGGACATCTCCCTCATTATTTAAACCTGCTTCTCCCCTCTATCCCTCTTAAAGCTGTGCAAGAATTTGCAAGTGTTAGTAATAACACTTATCTCAGGACCTGGATTGACTTTTGAGTGTTAAGCCATTTTTAAGAGGGGGCTGTAAATTCAGCTGAATAGATCCTCTCATTTTACTATGCTAGTTTTACATTATGCATGATTTAAGAATTAGACAACTAAAGTGTCTCTCATAGACTTCACACTAGTATTAACTTTTAAGAAAACACATTTTCTGTAGGCCTCAAACACAACAGTCAGAAACAAAGGTGATGTTTCACCATGAAGAAGAGAGTCCTTGAAGTTATTTTTTTTGTACCGTGTTTCACAAATATAACCACAACAGATCCCACAGCTTGTCATCTTCCATAGTTTCTCAGTAACAGTATCTGAAGAAACTTCTTCATACAACTAATTTTGAACATTTAAAGAAATGTATTTCAAATACTTGCTCAGGAAACAAAATTCTTACCACAATAGAAGTCTTCTCATCCAGTTGGTACTTGGCAGCAATACCAAACCGTGTATTGTTACTGCCAGCAGTCCACGCAAGGTTTACTGATGTCTCAACCTTATTATTAACCTTCTGATAAATAGACCCACCAAACTCAGTGCCATCGTTCCTGTTTGTAATAGATAAAAAGGTGCGTCAAGACTTTCCCTCTTTAGAAATAGTAACCTTTAGAGTAACCCTCCCTTTCCCACAATCATTTGATCATTCTCTCTTCTACGATGAACCAGCTGCCTGAATGCTTTCATGTAACCATGTCTAGCTACTTCCTAGCTGGAGCTCTTGGACTCCTGCTGACGTTTTTGACCCAAAATGTGAATTTAGGTTGCAGAATGGCAAGGGGCTTTCCAACACCTAAGCAACGTTTTTGTTTCTAACAAAAAAGGCAAAGAACTTCACTTTCTTGTCCTAAGTTAATCATAGAATTGTAGAATCAGTAAGGCTGGAAGAGATCTCTGGAGATCATCTAGTGCCCCCCTGCCCCAGCTCAAGCATGGTCACCTAGAGCATGTTAGACAGGGTTGCACCCAGGCGGGTTTTGAAGATCTCCAGAGAAGGAGACTCCACAACCTCACTGGGCAACCTGGTCCAGTGCTCCGTCACTCTCACTGTGAAGAAATTCCCCTCACGTTCAGGCGGAACTTCCTGCCCATTGCCTCTTGTCCTTTCGCATGGGACAATAAACAAGCCTATAATGATGAATAAAGGGACAAAGCCAGAGGGAGCTTTATGTCAGCTATCATTTTCTGTTAAAAACACTGAAAATGGGAATGAGATTGAGAACAGTGCTGTTATTGTGGGACAGCTGTTTAAATACACAGAATTGAAAATTTTTCAGAGCCTACGAACACCAAGACTAGAACTAAGGTTAGCTGATACCTGGAAACACTTGGGTGTGATGCAACACACCTATCTACCTTGGGAATTTCTGAGCTAGAAACATTTCTGGTTGTGGGAGAAAGGGTGCATTAGCGTAATCAGAGGCTCATTTATTTCTACCACCAAAACAGACGTGAAGTTTACAGATTTTATTTCCATTTCTTTAACATTCTAAAGTGCTTTTTTGCCCCCTGCTATCCTGTTAAAAAAAAATTCTGAAACAAAGTCTCAGAAGATGACCAGAAGCAAGAAAGGCACCCCTGCCCCACTTGAATTGTTCTGAAGATAAAAACACAGAATGTGAATTATTTTAAATCGGTCGAATCAGCATCCCCCTTCTTTCTATCCATCTTTTATCTCATACAGTAAATTCTCACCATTTGTCTGTTTTGGCTGCTCTGATAAAGTTCTTCCAGGCTCAGATAATACTTACACATTAGTGTGCAGCTGAAAGTCTCCTGCCTTATATCCCAAGGCAAAGTTGTTTTGTGACAGCTTAGACTTGGCTGTATCAAAAGCCATCTGGTAGCCAGCGAGCCAGCCTTCATAGCCTAGCACTGCCCATCCGTAGATAGTTGGTCCAGAGAGATCAATGTCTATGTTGCAGCCTAGATTTACATATTCTCTTTTGTAAGAGGTCTTCAATTTTCCACTCTTCTTCCTGTAGCGAGAAACATTCCATTTTTAACTTTATGCTATAAAAGTATATAATATATAGCATTTTATTCATATATTTTATATACATATCTAGGATGGAGATACTTATTTAATTAATTTGCCTTAAGATGTGTGTGTAAGTGTAACACCTACTCAAAACAGTGCTACAATAGCTGAAGAGGGCATGGGATAAGGGTGCTAGTAGGATTATGTATGTTTATGTTGTGCCAGCTTTAACATCTCAAACTCTCTAAAATCCCCAAGAAGTAAAAGGTCAAAAATATTCCTAGTTATGCTCAAAACCCATCAATCAAGTTTCAAATTTTATTATGTGCAAGTATTTGCAATGTGTTGTGGTATCACCAAAAAGACAAACATTATTTTGCAGTCCTTTTGTTCTTCTGAGCCGAGCATTATCCATCACCTTCAAAATATTCTACAGTGTGTGCAGAACAAAGTTCTTGGTAGTCTTTTTGATCTAGAATTCCAGCCTCTTGCAACATTTGAAAATGATATTCAGCAACAATAAGTTTTGAGCATTTACATAATGACCAGAATAACCATTTCTGATTCCTGAAATCTTTAGGTAAAGATGACAAAAAATATTTACCCTGTGTTTGGTACAAATACAGTGTCAAGAGCCACCTTCAATCCTTCAGCCAACTGCAAAGAAAAGCAAGGTTGTCATCTGCTTAGAACTCAATAAATGTTTATAAAATTTTTCCTTCGTTATTATAGCTCTACTTCACATCTGAAAACAAAACATGAGCATAATGTCTGCTACATAATTTTACAAAAGAATTCTGAAGATGCTGTCAGTAATGTGGTTAGAATTTAGACTTTCCCCCTCCAAATGAGGCAAGATAACAGATACTGCACAGATATGTTTTTACAGGCAGATTTCAAATCTAGCATCAACAAGAAAAAAAAAAATGGAGAAATTATATTCAAGAGAGAGGAGTGCTCAGTTTATTTATTCGCTCTAGTTCCATCAAACCACACATACCAAAGAATCTCAGAATCTATCCTTTTAAGACTGGGCACTTTTTCATAGGCCAGACCGTATACTTAGCTCAGCAGTTCCACCCTCATTTTGAGATGGGCAGCCAAACAGACAAAAGCACAGGCAAAAATACTGAAGTATAGCTATGCAAACAGTGATGAAGAGACAGCAGCACAGGGCAGTACAGAGCATGTGAAAAGCATAAAGCCATCACCTTTGAAAAGGAGTTTTATATTTTGAGATGGCTGTATACAAGAAACCCTTTTCTCAAACAGTGCCAAGTTGCAAACATTAATTCTACTCTTCAACTTTAAGGCACCCAGAGTTAAATCCTTATATATTAGGATGCTTAAAACTGAGAAACCCTTCTTTGTTTAAAGTTCAACTCTAGGTATATAGAGCTGTCACTGCTGCAGTCATGCATTAAAACCAAAAACTACCCTTCAGAGTGGATAAYAGTGGTATTTATTCAGCCAGCTAAACTGATATGCCTATATCTGCAATGACTTTGTACCTTTGGACCATTATGTAGCAGCACTCTGAAGCAGGTGGGATGCTTTCACCACCMCCCCCCAAACCAAAAAAAGACTGATAATGTTCTCAGTCTGTGCCATCTGCAGATACACTGTATCTATCTTCTTTCTTTTCAGTCATCTGGATAGTTTTGTGCAACTTTTACTCTCCAGTGTTTTCTATTCAACTCATATTTTTTCATGTCAGCTGCTGAAACACTTTCATAATATCCCTCTCCTCTTACCTGATCCTCCACAGACACTTCTGTTCCCAGTGTGTTGTCTGTGTTCCACTTTTGGGTGAATGTAAGTCCACAGTCTTTGATCTTATATTTGGTCTCTAGACTCCCTGAAGCCTTGCCTGTGTCTGTGTTGGAAGACCCAGTTGCAGTAAATTCCTGCCAAGGGCACAACATGAGAATCAGCACTCAGATATTTCATACATTCTGTACATCTTCTCTGTTGCAGATTTTTCTTGTATTGAGATGTACTGATAGAGACCTGAAACATGCCTGGGTTGGAAAAGCACTATTATAGAAAGATCTGTTGTCTTCACTTACTTTTCATCTGCATCTTTATTTCACCTGTCTCTCTCTGTAATTTTTATGATCACRCTTTTTTCCTAACTTACCACCACAAAAGAAAAAAAATCAGTTTGCTGTATGTTTTTCTACTCAGAAACTGCAATTATTATTATGATATTCAACAACTCACTCTGTACCTTCCCATGGAGCCCTACACACATAAAGGGATACACACACTTGCAACATAGCTTCTTCTATCCTTGTGTTCTCTCACAAACTTGTCTAATTTCCTGTATTGTATTAGCAGAACTGTCCTAATGGCGTATCAACTAGCACCTACTACACTGCTTCTAGAAATCCACTCTATCCTCAACAAATCCAATCCCACATCCAACTTAGGCTACCAGATGAACAGCTGAAAAAATATTTTAGTTTTTCTCTCATTTGTCCAGATACCTCTTTCTTCCTTGTCATTCTTCTTTCACAATTCAGCAGTGAAAATGTCTTCTGGAGAATGGTCATTGCCACTTTCCACGCTGACTAMTACCCTCAACATTGCTGTCCTCCTGCCCTCTATACTGTTGCCACTTAAACCCTCACCTCACACACCATGCTTATGACTCTAAACCATCTCCCTCAACCAACTTCTCTGTCTTTACCTCTGTCAGCAACTACACTTCAGAAGCTGGGCATCCCTTTGTAGGGTACCTTAAAGTTGTAGACCTTTTCTGGCATCCTTCATAGTTTCAGAACATAATTTGACCCCACTGGCAGCTTGACATCCTCCATCAGGCTGGTCCTTCACAGAAGTAGTATAATCAAACCAACAATTTTGAATTCTGTATAATATATACTCTTGTGTAAAACATTGTCCTACACTCTTCGACAAGTTCCTCACACATCAGAAGTTCCTATTAAGGGACACAAAGTCTTCACAAACATCTCTCAGAATTGCTCAGAGGTAGTTTACTCAGTGTTTCAAGCACAACAGACTACAAGGCAATGGGCAGGCATATTTTGGCAGTAAGCTCAAGGTRTACCAGCTAAATTTTAAGAATGATTTGAGAACTGACCTCATTTCAGTTGTCCTCACCTCTCAGATACTTTCTTTGAAAGAAGGTAATTAACCTTTGCCATTACATTTCTAAGTCATCTTTCTTTTGACGTACACAGTGCTTGACAGATTACAGTATCCACTGCCAATACAAGCTTTGAAATCCTAACTTTTAAGATTTGTCTTGTTCTAGGACAGTACTCCTGGATAGTGAATACATTACTTCTAAAATTTTGGGCTTTGCAGAGTACATAAAGACTGTCTTTAAATGGTTTTGGAGTGCCAGGGAAATACTGCCATAACATTCCCAGCACACCAGGAAAGAAAATGAAATTTACTCTAGCTAATGCACTGCCACAACAAAGCACACCAACTTTATTTCATGTCTATCCAGATAACAAAAGTACATGATGCAAGTCAGGAAGTGTGTGATTGTCTTAAAAGACACGTTCACTACACATTCCTCTAACGTCACTTTCACAAACTTAATGCAAAGGCATCAAGCCTGCATCAGACCTTAGAAGTACCTTTTTTTCCCTCCGATCTTAAGGCAAGTAAGCAGATCAAAAAGGCTTGATTTGTTTCTTAGACAGGGTACAGAAAAGGTTTTATTTTTTAAAAAAGGGAAACAAACAAACAAACAAGACTGTGCTGTGTTATGGTCAAAAGCAAAAGGATTTTGCTAGCTGTCAGAACTGAATATCCTGGAAGCAGAAAGAACACAGTCAAGATTTGCTGCTATCAGTCTTTAATTGTCAAAAGCAGAGTCTTCTGACTGAACACCATCTCTGGTGGAAGCATGTCTGAATTTTTTTGAAACTGAAAACCAAACTCAGAGTGGCTCCATGTCACACCCTAGTATGAATCAGCACTTAAGCTCAGCTTCTCATTGCCCATTCATTCATGGTGTCTGGCATCTTCAAGAACACTGTGCACAGAATGGCACTGTGCACAGAATGGTTGCGGTTGGAAGGGACCTCTGGAGATCATCCAGTCCAACCTCCCTGCTGAAGCAGGGTCACCTAGAGCATGTTGCACTGGCTTGTGTCCGAACAAGTTTTTGAGCATCTCTAGAGAAGGAGACTCTGCAACCTCTCTCGGCAACCTGTTCCAGTGCTCTGTCACCCTCACCGTACAGACATTTTTCCTCATTCTCAGTTGGAACTTCCTGTGTTTCAGTTTGTGCCTGTTGCCTCTTTTCCTGTCACTGGGCACCACTGGAAATAAGTCTGGTCCCATCCTTTTGACACCCTCACTTAAGGAATTTGTAGACATTGATAAGATCTCCTCTCAGTCTTCTCTTCTCCAGTCTAAAGAGKTCCAGCTCTTGCAGCTTTCCTGCAGTCCCCTAATCATCTTTGCAGCCCTATGCTGGACTCTCTCCAGTAGTTCCATGTCTCTCTTGTAYTGGGCAGTCCAGAATTGGACACATCCACTATACCAAACCTGATACAGTCTGTGAAAGAATTACAGCTGGTAGARAGGTTGATACAATGCTTCACTTTTTAACACTGCAATGGTTGTGTCTAAGTACACAAGAAAAAAAAATGTCAGAACAAGCAGAGATCTTGCTAGTACACAAGTATGAATTAGATATCACACTTCGCTCCCAAACTCTTCTCTATCCCAAAACATATTTTGTTGCAGCAAAATGCTAACTGGACGCACTTTGGCACAAATGTGGAAGCAGCAGAAAAATTTCTTGATTTCTCCTCTGCTATTATTCTTGTGTTCTTATTTTGGACTACCGGGCAGAGATTACAAATGGCTCTACACGCATGGATCATACAGCTGTTTAAGAGGTATGGACACAATCAGACTTCATGACATGGATGACAACATGATTGAAACCCCCCCCAAAAATTATGAACAACAGTATGGATCATTGAAAAATCTACTAGAGAAAGCAACAAAAAAACCCACACCAAAACAGTCACTATTCTTACCAGCTGGATAAATATCCAATATGAAAGTTGCATGGAAAGGGAAAAGCACATTTTAGCACTTAAAAATATGGTTCTGCATAGTCTGTTACATTTGGAAAACAATGTAGGTAACTATTACCATATTATTTTAGAATCAAAGCTTCCTGACAGGAAAATTATGCATATTCCGAGATGCCAGTAGCTGATTTCAGTCACAATAAAGAGACCACACAGTCCTCATGCCCACATGTGCCTGCTACACAACGCAAGTAAACCATCAAACATTCAATTGAGACATCAAACAACAATGCAGCTTTTTACTAAAGGAACAACTTAAGCCATTTATGTAACATGAAGGCAAGAGAAGGAAGGTTATATTATAACCAAATATGGTTATAAGAGAGGCTGAAGAACAGCACAGGCCAATCAACCTGAATATCACTGAATGCTTAGCATACACAGAACTGAGATTCAATGCCAGAACAAGATAGTCTAGTTTAGAATATACGCTTATAGTTACAGGCCAAGACACATGAAATCTATTCCTGGCTTTGCCAATCTTCACGTGAAATCATGAGGAAGATGAGTTCTATTTCTCCATCAGTATTACAGGGATTACAATGTTTTCTACTTATCTGAAGTGCCATAAAGCTTAATTAACGCTTACAAAATGTTCTGAAATGCTACATAACAGGTACTGTAGGAACACTATTTATTTTTAATCCAGTCTTGCACTGTAAGCCTGGAGGAGATGACTGAAAACGAAGTTAAGTCAAGGCCACTTCTTAGTCTTTTGGATAAAAAGTCAGTTTGAAGTCAAAAATCCTATAAACCCTGCCAACAACGGCCGAGGAACTCAACTACATTCATAAGCAGRAGTGAGAACCATTTAGGGAGAAAGAACCTTCCCCCCATGTTTGGGGATGTGGCAACAAGAATTCTTGCACACCACAGGAAAAGTGGTACCCACAGATCAGTTCTATGCATCATTGTAGAAACACATCAGTTAGCTACAGGTTTTAAAGTGAGAACTGAAAGAGTAAAGCAACATCTACTAGCAAGTTATTGCTACCAGTTCAGGAATCTGTTCCCTCCTGGTTCTTGAAATGCTGGTGATGCTGGAACCTCCCCCAAACTTACCACTCCACTAGAAGACTTGGTCTTCAGCTCTAACTTGACCATTCCAAACCCTGAAAATAAGAGTACCATAATATTACAAACAAAGCCTGTTACTACATTGCTAAACACAGGAGGCAGGGATCACTGGCCTGAAAGCAGCCATGATTTCAACAGCTGTTGATCTTGCTGAAGAATGATTAAGGGACTCAGACAATTCAAAGTGGATGGGCTCCTTTTCCGTCAGGATACAGCAAAGCAGAAACAGTTTTTCTTTAAAAGGGTATTGAATTTGTTCTTTATTTTTCTTTAAAAGGTTAGCAAGGACTGGTAATTTTTCAGCACAGAAGGGGCTATTACAGGCATGTAGTCCATGGCCATGCATAACACAAGCCAGACATTTTTACCAATGATTTTCCTCATCGATCTCTAGTAAACTTTTGATAAGCAAAGGCATATTTTCAGAAGATTCTATAACCATGACTTAAAAGACTTCCAGTGATAGGAATTGCCACACTTCTTAATAACTCACATCATTATWTGTAGCAGTAGTGATGACATTGCTGTCTCAGAACAGAAGCAAAGCCATGTTTGTATACAGGAGTGCATCGTTTACTAAACCAACTATTTGTAGGGAAAAAGCAAACAAGCTTTCAGGCATACAGTTGCCTTCTCAACAGATTAAAAAAAAAATCAGGAACAGAAATTTGAAATAGAAGAAGGAACCTCAAACATCCATCATTAGATCTCTCCAACAAACTAGCAATTTGAAAGAAATGAACAGTTAGCATTCATAATGTAAGAAGAGGCATTAGTCAGGAAAGAAGCGATAAAGTTGTTAATAGCTGTGGAACAGAGAAACAAAAGTAGTTATCACTTCTGAGGCGAAGTATATTTGTATCATATTTCTAATTGGAATTTACCAATAACTTCAAACAATCCACCTGCTCTTAAAATATCTGGATAGGTTAAAAAGCTACCCATCATCCAGTATTTCCACCTTCTGTAGCTTTCTGCAGACTGTGATCAGTCAATATGGTTACAGTTTCTTCTAAGCAATTTAATTTACTTTGTAATTTCTAACTACAAGACAGGAGTTTTTCTTTTCCCCTTCCTGGAGAAAAATATTTTCAACTTTCTTCAACCAGTGCTGTATAAACTGGAAAATGAAAAACACAATATTCTTCAGAGACATGAAGTGCATCTAAGAACTCATAACTTCCCCTCTATGTTTTTTTCCTTATTGCAACATTTTCATGATACATGGCCACATTTCAGTTTCCATACAGCCTAGATGTGCCACCCCTCTGTTCAATTCCTACCACAAGCTAGTTAATGGATATCTGAGAGATATTAATTCAAAGAAAATATGAAAGATTATCAAACCACAGTCATATTACTTACCATATCCCTTATTGAATATGTCCCTAGCAGATTTTCCCAAATCACAGTATGATGGTGGGACAGCCATTGGGTCTGAAACATATTAGAAGTTGTGAGAATCTAGATTTAATGGTATAAAGTCTAAACTATATCCCAAGCATTTATAAGGATGTACGACTAGTACCCTCTATGTATTTCCTTGATACAGAGATACAGAACTGCAAGACAAAAACTTTTGAGGAGCGTTTGGAAAAGTCAACCTTGTGTCAATGTTGTTTTATCAAAGGGAAAAAAGAAAAAAAGCCCATACCACAAATTCATGAAGTTATAAAAGGCAATCCACTATTTGAATCACTGAACCCCAGGAACAATATTACACTCAACTGCATACCTAGGCCTCATACTCTGCTATCATATCCCTCCCACCCCCCAAAAAGAAAAGAAAAAAAAACCCACAAAATTGAAGGAGGCATTATCACTGTTACAATAACAAGCAAACATTGCTTTCATGACAGGTATCTTTCTGACAAGGACCCTAAGAAGCAAAGACACAACAGCACTCCCCCCACTACAGTTAGTTCACATACATGTAAAGATACACTTTCCTCAGAAAAAAAGCAGCCATACAGATGGTGTTTTTGTTTGATTTCAATAGTAACTGCCACTTCATCCTTCCTATAGCTGAGCAACAGCTTGACACCAGAAATCTCTGATCCCCACCTGTTTTTATATCAGACTGAGAAAGTGATCTAATAAAACAATAATGCAACCAAAATACACAAAATCTCCAAAATCATTGCTTCTCTTCCCCCATTTTACTGCTTACCTTTCAACTATATTGGAACGTTGCTGTTTAGTACTCTATTTCTTATTGATGGTGATCTAATCTTGACTCCTGCTTTCAACAAAAATCTCACAGATATTCCTTTAACCTTTGTATAACAAGAAATCTATTACTTCAGCACCTTCTGACATTGCTTTCTAAAAAACAAAGTTTATCAAAACCGAAATAGCTTTGCAAAGCACTCAGCTTCTCTGTCACGAACGCAACAGTAACTGTATTAGCAAAGTGCTGCTTTCCAACAGTAAGCCCTTTCCTAAAATGTAGTGTTCAGTCAATTTGCATCCTCTGGTGAACAAATGCACCGTGTTAAATGACTTAATAACTAACCTGTACTATATATCTATATATACCTGTAGGTTTAGAGGATTTAAAACAGCTGGCCATCACTGCAGATTTCTTATTTGAAAATTAGGACATAAAACAGGTACTTCGCAATATAAACTGCAATACAAATGTAAAAAGGTTTTTCTATCTGTCAAATATAGAATAAAAGTAAAATCAGTGAATTGTTAATGATRAAAGACACATGCAACATTTCCTTTTACAACAGCTTAGCTTAAGTTATTACAATAGTTAAAAAGTATAGTTCATCTTTCTTATATAACATTGTCTTTTCACGCAAATCTTTGAATTCAGAATTTCAACAGATGTTATAGATTTCTGGATTTTTTTTTAAATGGACTTGTCAGAATAGCTCATTCCACTCATTTCAAAAGCCTGGTAACTCAGATTTATGTAGTACAGCTGATGCTTGGACATTGTAACAAATATGCAAGTACTGCACAATAYATAGAATCACAGAATCAGTAAGGTTGGAAGGGACCTCTGGAGATCATCTAGTCCAACCCCCCTGCTCAAGCAAGGTCACCTAGAGCACGTTAGACAGGGTTGCACCCAGGCGGGCTTTGAAGATCTCCAGAGAAGGAGACTCCACAACCTCACTGGGCAACCTGGTCCAGTGCTCCGTCACTCTCACAGTGAAGAAGTGAAGAAATTCCCCCKCRCGKTCAGGCAGAACTTCCTGTGGTTCAKTTTTTGCCCGCTGCCTCTTGTCCTGTCGCATGGGAGAACTGAAAAGAGTTTAGCCCTGTCCCCTCGACACCCTCCCTTGAGGTACTTATAGACATTGGTAAGATCTCCCCTCAGTCTTCTCYTYCTCAGGCTAAAGAGRYCCAGCTCTCGCAGCCATTCCTCAGAGGGCAGATGCTCCAGTCCTCTGATCCTTCTCGTAGCCCTACGCTGGATTCTCTCCAGTAGCTCCCTGTCTCTCTTGCACTGGGGAGCCTGGAACTGGACGCAGTACTCGAGATGCGGCCTCACCAGGGCTGAGTAGAGGGGCAGGATCTCCTCTCTCGACCTGCTGGCAACACTCTTCCTAATGCACCCAAGGATACCATTGGCCTTCCTGACCACAAGGGCACATTGCTGGCTCACAGTCAATTTGTCATCTACCAGCACGCCAAGGTCCTTCTCCACAGAGCTGCTTTCCAGCAGGTCAGACCCCAGCCTATACTGGTGCCTAGGGTTATTTCTCCCTAGCTGCAGGACTCTGCACTTGCCCTTGTTGAACCTCATGAGGTTCCTCTCTGCCCAACTCTCCAGCGTGTCCAGGTCTCTCTGAATGGCAGCACAGCCCTCGGTTGTATCAGCCATTTAGGCCTGTGGCTAGTGGAGTCCCCCAGGGCTCAGTACTGGGTCCCATCCTGTTCAACTTATTCATCAATGACCTGGATGAGGGGACAGTGTGCCTCCTCAGCAAGTTTGCTGATGATACCAAACTGTGAGGAGTGGATGTTCCACCTTTAATTTCTGAAAACATGCCATATCCCTACCACTTCTGATACTTTGTGAGCTTTCTGGCAATTTTTTTTTGTTAACCTCCCTACAGAGAGGAGCATGGGCTTTGGAAAGAGAAGAACAGAGTTGGCCAGTATGCAGTTCATAAGGCTTTCTTCAGTGGTTTCTTTGAAAATATTTTAAGTATAGGAGGACTCTTCCACCTTGTCCAATACCTGCTCTGTCTAAATTTCTTATCTTTTTATCAGGCACTCTGCTCTGCTCTCATCTTTATAAATTGAGACACCTTGAATATTCTGAAACCATTAACTGAAATGCATTCCCTGTATTTACACCATACAGCTATATTCTCTGCATTCTGGTTGTTTTAGCAAAGATGTTAAATGTTATAAAATGAGTATTTACACACGTTATTTTGAAAAAAAACATTCTTCAAGTTAGCTCCCCTAACTGAATTAGCTAAAACTAGTTAATACTTTGCTAATAACAAGCAGTTCTAACTTCAAGCCAGAAAGGTTTAGAGGAGCTGAGCTCCTAGTTCCACAACCGTTAATACCAAATGCACATTGATCTCCATCCTCCAGATGTTATAATGGCTGACAAAACATGATGTAAAGCAGAAGAAACACAAGCCAAAGGTCTAGAATTAAGCTGCACTACTTATTTTAAGCATCTTGTTTTTAAACAGCTTCTTCTTAAGCCTATGCTTCCTCTCCCACCTGCAACAATATAAATTAGTCAACAGCCACAGCAGAAAAAACATCAAGGCATAAAAGGTTGAGGCAACTGATGCTTAATGGTGCCATCTCTAGAGGTAATATATAGTAAACCAATGTCTCTATATAAACTGCAAAACATAACAACAAGTTGTTAATTACGCTGAACAAAAAAATACAAGAATGCTCAAAGCTGTCTACAGAGTAACTGGGGAAAAAAAGCGAAAAAAAAAAAATAAACGTTGAGACGCCAGTCTCCTTTCTACTGGCACTCGTTGCGGCCATACTGCCTGTGACAGCTCTCACATCCCCCGGCAGAGTAGTGGAGAACAGCAACACGCAGCACTGGCCTCCGCGACCACCAGGCTACAAACCAACGCCGCGACACGGAGGGTCACGCAGAACGGGAGTGGCCCGGCGGGGAGCGCGGAGAGGCCGCCCGCCGTCCCGGTGGCAAGGTGACCCGAGGGACGTCAGCCACGGCCCAGGCGCGATGCCGCCGCCGGGCTGCGCCGCGACAGCGATCGGGCCCAAGGGAGCGCCCGCCCCGCGCACCGCCGCCGCCCGCCGCCCCGCTACCTGTAGGCCGCGCAGCTCGGCGAGAGATCTCGGCGCCCCAGCCCCGCATGCGCAACGCCGCTGACGACACTGCGCACGCGCCTCTCTTAGCCGGGCACCGCCCCCTCCCCCCCAGCGCGGCGCGCGCCCGCAGCTCTGCGCATGCGCGAAGGCTGCCGCCGCCGCGCGCCTCGGCAGGTGGCCTGAGGGGGCTGGCAGCGCCCCTGCTCTGAGGTCTCGCGAGCGGCAGGAGAAACGGCTGCCGCGCGGAAGCTCCTTTATCTTGACCGTAGCTGCTTCTCCTGGCGGCCCCCAGCCTGGGCAGGCCCGGGGGAGTGAGGAGGGTCTCTCTGCTGCGCAGCCTGCGAGCATCACTTCCAGGCAGGAGAAAGAGGAGCCAAGGSCTGAGGGCCAGCTCTAGATTCAACCACCTCCAGGCAGATGTAACAAGCTGCGCCTCAGGCGGCACGTGAGGTAACTAAATGCCCTACAGCAGGCCGAGGTGGATGACGCTGCTAGGCTCAAGCAGGGATAGTTGGCTCACACCAAGTTTGATATGTATAACTTGATGAATTGTCAGAATTTGCCTGCTGCTTGCTCTGCTCGTCCGAGAGCAAAGCATTTGGCAAGGGCTGATGGGGAAAAGGAAAAAAAAAGTGGAGGATTTGAATCTGCATCTGATCCTGCTCCTTCGTTAGCCCATTCAACTAAAATTTAACTAAGAGCAGCTCATCCTTTTTTTTTTTTTTTTTTTTTTTAAAAAAAAAAAAAAAGCTTTTCTGCCCTACCTCCTGCCTTACCTGCTTTTGAAATAAGTCCCTGCAAAGTGGGCAGAAAAAAAAAAAAAACACAGCATCACTGACAAACCCAAAATGCTAGTTTGCACATGTGTAAGATTATATATGCACAAACAGTACAGCATACACCCACCTCTACAGATTTTGAATGACCTGCACAGAGTGTAGAGCAACTGCCTCCTGCTATTACCAGTTATTTTGTGCTCCAATGGGAGCAGGAGAAGGGAGGAACAAAACGCAAACCACACACAAAAAAACTACAAGGCAGCCAAGAACAGGGGCTAGTGGAGGGTGCGGGGAAGGCTAGAGCATGCACTTAATATAGTTTTTGTTCTGTTTTTCTTCCTCCCAGAAGAGTTCAGTATGCACTGTGGGGAGAGACTGCAAGGTCAAATTTTCCTTAAAACATAAAGCACCCTTCTGTGCTACCAGTTGAGGATTATGACGGATGTGTAAATATGTGCTGATTGTACTATATGCTGCCCAGAGAACATTTGTAGACATGGTAAGCTTCTGTTACAGCTTTTTAATGCTACTTGAATGACAGCCAAGAATCAAACAGGATTATACATACATGATGGAATTCTCACTTTGTTAATTCCTACTTATTATTGAAGAAAACACTGAATACATCATTTAAATGTCTTTACTGTGAGGCACTGGAAGACTTCACATACTACCAAACCAACTTTCACCTTACATACCACTGCATGTATTAGTGATGAGGAACATTCACAGATAATGGATCAAAATTCCCCCTAGAAAACACAGAAGAAAATAGAGGGAAAAGATCACGTATCAATCTATAGTCTTCATTACTAAGAATAGTCCACAGTAATTATATAAGAACAAGTAAGAAGGTAATAGTAAGCTCAAGACAGATGAGGAAAAAATATATTACATCAGTGTTTGATGATTAGTCAGGTTAAGTAGTTGGTTAATAAAGATGCAAACCCCTCTCTGCTCTCATAAAAGAGAGACAGTAGACCTAATCATTATCCAAAAAAGATGGTTGTAGCATTAGCATTAGTGAATTTGACGATGTAGAAAATAAGTCTTGAATATTAAAGTTATCTTGTTAAGCTTGCAATTCTGTAATGCATTTGCCTTACTCCCACATGGTATTCAARTAAAAAATAGCAATACGCACCATACTGATGCTCTATAATACATGAATTAAACTAGCTGATAATTTCAAGAAGTTAACCAATAAAAATCACTGTCTCAAAGACAAGTAATGCTATCTTGATGAGACACGCTCTCTAGTCCAAAATATTGGTTACCTTGCAAAGTGATTTAAGAGAAGTTATAGAATAATAGTTGTCAGGTTTACAGATAAAAAGGCTTACTGACTCTATTGGAATGATAGAAATGCATCAGTTACTCATTCTGGACTTCTGAGTAATGGCAAGTTGAAAAAAATTTAGAACCCCACAACTGATAGTACTACAGCATATTTAGGAACAAAGAGCATGAATCACATGCTACAGGACAGGGGTCACATTAGCATGTGGCCGTGATGAAAGGACTTAGAAGTAAAAACAGCTTAGCGTCAACCTCAGCACAGCATTGAGAGGTTTAACATAAAGAGAGTAAGGGAGATACAAATATTAACAGGAAATGACATTACTTCTTTATAAGGAATTCAGTACACTGCCAACCATAACAAATGTCTCAACCTGCTGTATGTATATTAAATAAGATGCAGACAACTAGAAACAGTACGAGAGAGCTAGCAGAGCAATTTGAAGTTGTGAGGGGTAGAATGCCTACAGCAATTCCAAAGTTCATTTTCTTAATCGATCTTCTCCTAGTTAACCAAAAGAGGAGCAACCTATCCATTATCAGTCTTCAGAGGCAGGATTGCTGCTTCTGGATTAAATAGCTGTCTGTCAAAAGCCTGCATTAGATAGTTTTATATATTTAAGATAGGTGTATTTGAGAATAATTGTTAAAACGAGAGACATAACATTGTTCATCACCAGAATTTTTGGATGAAGTTTTGATGTCCCATCCCCTCTCCAAATTATTCCTCATGTCAAAAATGGAATCAGATCTTTGTCGATAATTGAGCTGTCTGCCTTTAAGTTTACAGTTTATGCAGGTATGGAATTCTGAGTATTTGAACTAAATATCCAAAGAGGGAGAGAAGGGGGGAAAAAATTAAAAAAGGTTGTTTTATTCTCTSTAGGTACAGAAGTTACACCTGTTTGGAGCAAGTTACATCTATATCAAACCTTCTACCAATATCTATAGCTATATTGCTCCTCTTTGCATCAGAAGTCTATAGTCAGCCTGAAGAAGTTACCCCAGCTGAAGAAAGGCTTGATAAAAGAATGTTTCAGAATCAAAATAATTCTTTTAAGAAAGCAGATATCAGATGCAAAACAGTAAAGGTAACGTTTTAAGGAAAGGATGGAGGGATGCATCTTAAGGGAGGAAAAGAAAAAGTTAAGTATTTCAACCTAACAGGAGAAATACATCACAAGGGAGGATATCAAGCATATTTAGAGAGTGTACAATCTCCCATTAGGATTCTTGTCCTCTTTATTCTACTCTCTCTAGAGAAACTTGCTGCCATTTCTCCTCTTCCAGTGATTGCATTATCTGGAACACTTGGCTATTTATTGCTCTCAGGCACCTCCTATGACACTCAATCAGAAGTACACATGCAGTGTGCTGTTCTGTGAGTTCCTTTACTTCATAAATAGCAGAAAGGTCCATCCTGACAAAAGCATGTGTTTAAGAATGTAAGCCTTACATTCTTACATACAATAATGCTCTTGTTTTAGACTACAAGAATGAGATTATTGCACAATTCTTGTAACAGTAATCTGGTGAATGTGCACAGGCACATTCTGATGAACAGAAAGAAACAGAATGCCTTCTGCTACTGCTTTCCTCAAGCAACACAAAACTCTCAGAAACTCTCAACAGCTAAAAACAGTTATTTGCCCATTAAACTATGCCACAAGCTGATTACACTAAGAGCTAAATACACAAGATAGCACTACAAGCATTCATGCACCTGCTTACTGAGCTGCAGAAATGGATACATTAAGAAATAAAACACATTCTGAAGAACCTGAGCAAAGAATATGCAACCACATACTAATTAAAGGTGCCAAGAGATAATTATGCATTAAAAAAAAGGAGGAAAAAAAATCTCTGCACAAGCAGACTAAAGGTGTGTGTCCTTACAGTTTTAAAAGCTACAGCAGTAGTTCTTACAGCAAGTTCCAGTTGAAAAAATTATATATGGAAGACCTTAGCAGATACACTATTTGATAAAAAACACACAACAACTTTTAAAATGGTGAACTTACCAGGAAGGCTAGGGCAGTGGAAGCAGAAAATAATCCCTTGATATATCAAGATTAATTTTCACATGCATATAAGAGTTTCTGCATATCTACCCAAACCCATAATGGAAATTTAGCCAGTAAACAAGAACTACTTTCCAAGATGCTGTGTAAGTGTCCACACAGAGCATGAAAGCTTTCCTGGAAGAAATCACACTTCAGCATGCATGCTGATCTGTTTCTTACCCAGGAAAGCATGGAAACATTAGGATTTGCTCCAGATCTCTTAAAACATTTCAGTATGGTAGATGGGGCTGAATAGAGAAAGACAGACAGAAACAGGTTGGGGAAGAAGGTAATCAATCCATGGCCAGGGCATGTTGAAAAGTAGTTCTTCACAGGTACAGCAGCCAGAAGAAGTTTGTGGACAAGACACTGTGGCTGAAGACAGGACAGAAGGGCAGGTTATGCGCTACTTATTGCAGATCAAGAGGGAGAGCTGTCTTCATGCTTCACACTGTGCTTCTGGGCATTGCTGTGCACACCATTTCTGGACCAAGATGCGTAAGCCACACAACTTAGAGAAGGACATGTCTGCTCCCAGCAAGGGCAAAGACATTGGTCAACATCCAGAAGTAACTCAGCGCTGTGACTTTGGCTTCAGTTTGTCTTGTTAACACCAGTCAGTGCAGAAGCACAATGATCATATCTGAGCACCGGTCAACCCCCCCACCCCCAGATATTAAAAACACAAACCAAAAGAACAAGAAAGGATATGCCTTTTACTTCAGTTATTTGCATACTGTGCTACTAATTCAGGTCTCCTTCTTGCAAGGGCCAACAAGAACAAGTAACGAAATACCAGCCTCTAAGACAGACAGAGCACCTAACTGCCCTACAGCCARCAAGTCCAAATGGTACACAGCAGCATGTCAAATAGGCTGTCCCAGTGTTAGAAGATTGTTCTCCCTTCTCCCTAGGCAAGCAGATTATTTTTTTTTCTTTCAAAACCCTGAGGAATAATTCAGTAAACTCTAGATGCTTCAATCTTTATAGCAAAATCACCCTTAACTATTATCATATATTATGTGCATAATTATACTATGCTTAAGTTTCATAATGGAAACCACCACCTCAGGAGATTTCTCCATTACTAAATGTTTATTAAACCAGTCATCACAATTCACAAATAATCATTTAAAAATCCCACTTCAAGACTGGAACATGTTTTCTGGAGACATCTACCCTATTTCCTTTTCTTATTTGCTCCAGGTATTTCAGATATCTAGTATAGTATCTTTATCTGCTCTTGAACCTGAAATTGTACAGAAACTTATTAGTTATGCCTGACCTTTGTGTTATATTCATTCTGTAGTCACATTCTGTAGTCACTCAAAGGAGTAGTATTTCAATAGCACCAAAGATAATGATTTTGTATTTTGTAACATGCAACTTCAGCACTGGAATTTGAGACATTTGCTCTTGATGCTGTTGATGTCTCATGCACACATCTTAGATATTCTAATGTTTTTAAGCAGAAATAAAAAYGGCAAAGTCTGAGATTTAAGTGCTATAACAACAACATCCTAATAAAATCCTTTTAATTTCCTCGTATTTATATATGGGGTGAACCAGTCTCAGGCGGAAACTTCAGAACTGTGTATGTTTAATTCTAAGTGCAACAGTACAGGGCAAGTACTATTTCACTGCCATTGCATAATCTGATCTATGATTATTCATGAAGGACCTGCTGCTGTGCACAGATGCTTTACATTATATACTCAAGCTATTTATGCTAGAAGTCTACATTGGCAAGACTTTCATTTGAACATTCCAAGATGCTCTGCAGTCAAAAATGACAAATTGCATAATCATAAGAACAAACAAGAAAATCCCCATACATTTATTGACAAGACACTTTCTCCAAGGTGTCTGACTACCATACCCATTTACTGCATGTTTTTCTTGGAATCATGGTTCATTCAATTAAACAAAACAGTACAACAAGTGCTTTAACCTGCTTTAAAAGACTTTATAAGAGAAAGGTATCAAAATGAGATATTACAGGATTTAGTCTTCACTACCTGTTACTCTGGTGCCATAGACTTAAAGCACCAGTAATGTACTTTTTGAAATAGTGAGCAAGAAATTAATATGCACTTGATCTCTTCATGAAAAGCTATGAAAATGTCTCACTATGTCACAAACCTAGACAAGCAGCTATTCATTCCGATCCTCTGGCTCTCGGTACTTCCACTGAATGTAGTCAAAGATGTCTTTTTCACATTCTACTGGTAGAGCCTCCCCAGCAACTCCTGCAAGCATATTACAGATTGGAGAGGTACTGCCCTGAACTGCCAAATGCATTGCAAGATTAAGACAAACTGCTGTAAGCCAAACAGATTTGCACAGAAAGCCCAGGCATTCTCACAGTCAGAAAGGTGTTTAGCTATTAACTCCCACTCAGCCAAAAGAGACAAGTTATCCAATTATCTTTAGGGGTATATGCTTATGTACCCCCCCCCCAAAAAAAAAAGAGAGAATATGCATATAATGCATATATATGGTCAGCCCACTCACTCTGCAAAAGATTACAACTGAAGGACATCACAAATCTTGTTGAAAGAGTGCAAAACCAAGTACGTGCTATGCACAACATTCAAAGACCCAGTCTTTATGTCAACAATAAAACTCTAAAATAGATSAGCTGGGCCAAAGAGGTGACTTCATGCTGCCTTTACATAAGTTGCCTCTCTCTGCTACAGTGGCATCCAATTTCAGAAGGAACACAGTGAAAAAAAATTAGTAAACTACAGTATCGTCCAAAGCATTTCCAATATACCAAGAAAAGAGTTTAGAGAGACAATCACACAGAGCATGTAAGTAGAAAGAACATGCTGCATAAAGGCCTGAACTGACCTGTGATGCCCAGGGGACGGATTGTGTACTCGTTGATTGTGAAACCCATTTCCAGAGCATGAGTTCTCATATTCTTATTGAATATATCACTGCCTGTGAAATATAGTACACCACAGTAATACTGATCTTTCGGAATGAGCCTGGAATAAGAATGAAAGTATGGAATTAGGAAAATATGAAGTTACAAATCATTTAGGATTCAGAAATTCTTCTATATTTACTGCCTACTTAACTGCACATATTCTGTATTTTTTTTTTTTAACACTTCATTTTCAAAGAAGCCTGATGCAAGAATGAAACACATATCAAAGAAAGGTACAGCACAACTGCCCCAGCCTATAAACTGGTGGTGTACAACCACTGCATGTTTATGATGCTGGCATTCCTGTTAAAAACTATCATCAAAGCAGCATGATAAAGTGGTTGCAATTCAGAAAATGGATATGAAGGAACCTGTTTTGCATTCATGAGTCAAAATACAGCATTCTTGCTAGTAACCTGATGTAAAGACTGGCAGCTGTTCAGTGCCTTCCATACTGCATGAAGAAAGTAGACTACTAATTGTCGTACTCTCTGTAGGAAAACAGAGGCGAGAACTTACAACATCAAACAAAAGCCTATGATGTACCAGTGAGACAAAATTTTCTCCCCCCTGCCGCCCCTTCTTCTTTTCTTTTTTTTTTTTTTTTTTTTTTTTTTTTTTTTTTTTTTNTACCGGATATCAATTCTCCTATGTGGATAGGCTGTTCCATCTTCTTTATTTGGCAGCTGACATACACCCTGTGAGAAAGCAAGAAATTCAAAATAAAACAAATTTTCAGTCCCATAGGGCTTGAATAATTCTCAGTCCCTGCCCCAAGCAACCTTTTGAAATGCGTATCTCCAAAAGAATGCAGTTCTGAGTTGATCATCAGTCATCCTGGAGAGACAAGGTAAATCCCTACTGAACTGATTACTTAAATAGATTAATAAAACAGCCAGATATCAAATAGTATTGTGTATCACTGTTTTATATTGCTAAGAGGACTATAGTTCAACTTGGTCTATAACTACTTAAATTGGYATTAGAGCAGGAAGGACCACAAGACTCTTATTTTTCATTCCTCTTCCTTAATTATCAGGCTCTTCTCTATGCACAGATGTAAATCACAACAGCTTACGGAAAACAGAAACAAAGCTTGAGCCTATAGAAGTGAAAAAAAGAAAATTTGAGAATTTTTCTAGCACTTTTCGCTTCAAACTGACTTGCAATCCCTCTATAATTAACTTTAGTTGTTTTTTGTTTTATATATCTAGTCTGTAATCACTTAAAACAATAACGCAGTAAGTGGGGAAAACAACGAGCTATGATGAATAATAAGACACAAGTAAGGAGAAAAATATATTATGTATTAGATGAAAAGTAAAGATACACCTGAAATCAGAGGCTGTTTCAAGATCTTTAAGACAGATTAATAAAAATGATATGTAAGGCTGAAGGTGTGACATAGCCTTCAGGGGAAACCATTAGGCAAAACAGAGATAGAGTCAACATAGTTACAGAGATTATTTCAATGAGATTCAGAACTCAGCTGAACAGCAACAGCTACATAAATACCTGTAGACTTTATAACCCTGAAGCCTTTACAAGAGAGATTCCCTAAGCAATAACTACCAAAATTTTATTAGGAGAAAAAAAAAGTCACAACTCAGTCTTTAAAGAACATTTTACACGCACACCCTAGCTTCTGTTTTGAGACATAACCCCATCACATCCCTGACATCCCAAAAATCCTTACCATGAATTTTGTGTCACCTTTAGACAGCACATCTGTGACAAAGCTGACTTCTTCTAGTTGTTCTACAACTTGATGCAAGAGTTTTGACTAGGAATAGCAACAACAACAACAAAAAAAACACAACAAAAAATGATACTTTACAAATAAGAATCTTACTTGTTTACCAAACAATGGCTCACATAAATAGAAGTGCATCACTGTAGCAGTTTGTAAAGTCTGGCCAAGGGACAGACTTCAGTAAGATCAAAGTGTGTGTGTGTATATGTAGGGGGAAAGCTAAAAAATGGCAATTGCAAAACCATAAGAAAGTTTTCCACCGAAATCTATTAGATAAAAAAGAAAAAAAAACACACAACTGTTGCCCAGTTTGAATTTCCAAAGCAATGAATCTATAAACACACACACAAAACATCATTAAGATTACCCCAGAGTTAGCCCAGATGTATTACATCCACAGTAGGATATTTGCTTCTCCAAAAGATTGTGGCTATATAAAAAGAGATGCTTCCTCTGCCTTCAATCAGTGCTTTATGGTAATGTTACAACTGAGGCCATAAAAGTACACAAATTTGGAGGGGTTGGGGGAAGGAGCAAAGAAAATGGAGGAAAGGATAAGCATACTAAATAGTTCTGCAAAAAAGATCWTAATATACAGATACGAGAAATGACTGTAACTCCTCAAAATGACTGTATCGCTCAAAGAGAGTAGTTTACTATTACAACAACAACGAGACTCAAGACATTGCCATACGAGTCTAAAACAGCACATTCTCTGTATTTAAATATGCCCTTCTGGAAGTAATGTAGAGTACTAATTCATCATAACAGATTAACATACCTGTTTGGATGACTCAGATGTGAAACTTGGATGGGTTAGGAGAACATCCATATCCCCACTTGACTCTGCACCTAGGAAAGTAAGAAGCAAGAAAGTCCCTCTGTATACCGTACTATCCATTTTAACAAGACCAGTTACAGTTAAGCTTTATGCCTGAACTCTGACACTCATCCTTGACAGAAACTATACCAACTTTGATGGACATTCACTTAACTATTCTTGTAAACATGCTTTTAAAGTAGAAAGTAGTCAGTGACCATCCAAGACATTTCTGGAAAATAGATCGTGAAGAAAAAATAGCTTTTGCTTAAAAACAACACAAAAAACAAAAACCATCAAGAAGAATTAGCATCACCCTACATCTCAGCAAACACACCAGAACTTTGTGCTATACTCTACAGTAATGAAGTACAGATGCTGTTAACCTAAAACAAAGCAAACCATTCATACTTTATATACACTACTGCCAGGAGGGGCAGACTTGCTTCAGACTTGCACGGGTGTTTCATCACTGAACTAATCAGCCAAGTTAATGCTAAAACAAAAAACAAGGGTCCAACATCAACTCTGTCTTGAGAGCAACATATATTAAAGTTATATGCACATCAGTGAAAAATGGCATCTTATTAGCCTAAAACACACACAAGTTCACAGGGCACCAACCTCGTCTAAAACTGCCACATACGGTAGCAATATAGTTTGGATCCAGCTTCTTTACTTCTTTCAGCACAATTTCCTACAGAAAGAAAAAAGATGAGATGTCAGTTACCCATTTACCCTCACTGCCTCATGTCCTTGACAAAGACTTTACCTGCATTTGCAGCATTTCTTTCCTTGGGATTCTTTTCTCAAAATCTTCAAAATATCTGTATATGTAAGTATAAAAATGTCTGAGGGAAAGGCAATAGTAGCATCTTAAAATTTCAGTCAAATGCATATCAGATAAACAATACAAATTATATTACTGTCGTGTCACAAAGTTCCTCTTTCTTCTCACATACAGCTTAGAACACAACATCTTGCAAAGTGAGGGCCAACTTGCAACTGAAGAACTTAGAAGATGGCTTCTTTGCATATTTTTCCCCTGTACCTGAAGGGCTGCTATGAGGTGGGAGTAATACTACCATATGACTAACCGGTATGCATTTACGTAGCTCTCCAAAACCACAAAACTCAGTCCATCAATAATAAACAGGAAAACATCACTCACCCTTCATAAGAGATGACCTACATTATCAAAATCTAAACGGAAGCTCAGAAGCCAAAGACAGACCTCCTGAAAYATCTACACACAGCTGTAGAAAACAGACTGCCAGCATGCTGCATGACTTTGGAGGAAGAAAGGCCAGCTGAAACAATCGTGTACCACCTGCCTGACCAGCAAATGCACTCTTCACATCTCCACACCAGAACCATTGACAGAAAGCACCGTCAGCAACACTGCAGCCTGGGAGCACTATGTATCCACTGACAGTCATGATCCAGCAAGTACAATTTCAAGCTCTGCAGACAAAGGTTCTGGACAAGTTAACTGCCTTTTTTTTTTTTTTTTTCCTTCCCTCCCAGGCAAGTTCCAGTGGAGCTAGGGACAGAAAACCCACATAGCACTGAAGTCATTCTTACAGTTTCGCACTTATTAATGGCTCTAGAACAAGACTTGAGCACAATTCCAGAAGACCACTAAAGCGCATTGCATTCATTAATGTGTAGGATTCCTGGATGGATCAGCTGGGTTATCTCATACTTGCTTAACAGTGAAAAGTTGTCTTTAAATATTACATGTGTATAAAGACAGATGTACACCAGGAAGGGGGCTCAGATAAAGAGCACAAAGACGACTATCATCGCACAGCCCTTCTTATTCACTGGTGGGCAGTTTGTCCAGGTCACACATTCCTAATCTCTGCCACTGATGCAAAAATACTAGAGCTGGCCCCATGCAGAACCAACCAGACATAAGTGTTTAGTCAATTCACTTGCAGCTTCTTGCTAACACAACTATAGTTCTTCCAGGAGCAGCACAGTGGAGCAGCCACTTGGCAAGCAACATTCAAACTAGTAAGTACTGAGAGAAAAGCACACGCTCTGCATGGCTTTCGCAAGTTCAGACATTAAAAAGGGTTTACCTTGCACAAAGCATGACAAAAATGCCTCAGGGCACTTCTATAGCACTGTGCTGAGATAGAAGGCCCTTTCATAAACAGACTGCCAACATAACCTTGCTAAAGTGATTCTCTATGAGCCAACTGAAAAGCCATTTGGAAATAATTCCCTTCTAGTTGGAGAATAAGCCTGTGAATTTCAACGCCAATAAACCAAAAGACCTGAACTGCTGAAAAGCATGCAGACAGAGCCTTATTTGGCCTCTCTAACCTTGCATCACATCCTAGTGCCAAAAAGAGCCATTAGAAAAGCCGAAAACTTCCACCCAAGTACAACCAACCCCCCCCCCCCCCCCCAAAAAAAAAAAACACCTTACTTCAACCCAATTCGCTGATGATGGGTCAGCTTGTGTTCATTTTTTCTTAGATCTAGAATAATAAAAGTTATTTAAGGCCCAGAATTTGTCTGGTAACATTCCTACTACACAAAGATGATGCAAGTGAAGAACACTGAACTAAATAGCTACCTCACACACAAAGACATTTTAAATGGCAGCCTGGTCAACAGCTGACAGTGTAAGTCAAAACACATACAGCATTGTCTGATAAAGTCCAACTTCAACAGACCATTCATCAATGTGAAAAAATCTWTGTTATTTTCTGTACAGTCTGTAAGAATCTTACTCTAGAAGGTATAATGCATTTACTCAGTGCACTAACTTTATTTTTTTTAAAGATACTTTCAACAAAAACTCTGCATAAAAGCTATCACAGTACCACTGTGAGACAAGCAGTTAGAAAGAAACAGTGTTACTGGAGATAAATTGAGGACTCAAAGTCAGCGCAACATATGACATATACTTACCTTCTAAAGTCTTAATTCCTTCCTCTACAAACTTCCTAGCAGCAGCAGGACTGCAGAGAGAGCAGGCAACTTGCAATCAGAAACAGCAAGAATCTCGTAACACTGAATAGAACATTAGACCTCTAGGTTCTTCAAGACCAAGACTAAAGTCACTTCTGATGCTTGCCTTCCACTTGGCACACGCATTTAGTTTGTACTTTCAGGCAGCAGAGGTGGGTATCCAAAGCTTGGTCTGTACATTTTTAGTACCAATACAACTATATAGTGACATACAATCATTTAAAGAAAAAAGAAAAAATACGCTTACCAAATAGGGAATATTGCTTTAGATAACGATACTAGGATCTAATCAGATGCATGACAAGGACTACTTTAAACATAATCAGTCTTTAAACCAACTCATGGCCACAGCAACAAAACATTTTTAAACCAGTCCTTAAGAAACGAGGCTTCAGCTTGCAACCTACGGTACAGCAAAGCAGTCTAAACTCCAGTTTGGCCAGAGAGTTTGTCATTAGCACAATACTTCAGTGAATGGTTGCAACCCCCCCACCCCACGCAGGGGCAAAGAGCAAGCAAACAGGATACAGGAGAGCAAAGAAAGTTTTACCCAATGCCAGTAACTCGGGTCAGGAAGTTGATAGATGCACTTGTATCATCTTGACGAATCTGAAGAAAGGAAACAACACAAACCAAACCCTTCTGTACTTCACTCGCAATAAAGATAAAAATCTTGAGAAGATAATACTGCCTACTCAGCTTCTGCTTTGGAGGCTTACTACAAATCAAAGCAACATGGGACCAGGAGTAGTGGTGTACATCACAGCAATGTCATATGTACCAATCCTGAAAACCAACTGCCCTAACTATTTATGCAAATGTAAGCGGCACGTTTAAAACTCAAAACACCAGTTTTCCAGATCCATATTTCCAGTTCTCAGAGAAGACATTTACATGCTTATGATATTATCCAAAATATTTTCAGAAATAAGTAGTTTTGAGGCATCAGCTGAGTTTCCTGTTTCCCAGTCTCTACTCCTCACAGATTCCCTATTCATCACTCTCAGTCAGACTTGACATCAGTCTCTCCAAAGACAACCACAGAAGTTTCGCACAAGGTAAACAGACTACTTTGCAAAGTACAAAGAAAAGTAACTACTGAGAAGTAGAGTACACAGGAAAACAGCCCACCTTTTCCAGCTTGCGTAGTTTTCCAGTGGATAAGAACTCATCTATTTTCTCAGCTATTTTAGCACCTACTCCATCCTACATATTGGAAGAAGAGGGTGGGGAGAACAAGTTAACTTCCAGATCATTTACAGCCACTGTATCTGGGAAAAAAAAAACAAACGCCTCAGAACTACAACACAAAATTTAGAGCCCAGTATAGAGTCCATGACAAAGTATCAAACAATGAAGCACTGCCAGTACTTGAGGATAAGGTGCAAGCCACATCAAACATCATAAATCAAGTGCTGTATTGAAAGTTTCCTGAAAACAGTTGTTTGAAGCCATGCTTTTACTCTTACAACTAACGTCCCAAAAGTTAGCAGGGCAGTAAGGGAGTAAAGCGGCAGTTTTTCTCAACAGCAGCCTTTTTACAAGTAGGGCTCCAGGCAGATAGATCAGGTACATTTAGTTCCACCTACAAAACCCCCACAGTGCTCCCTCTGCAGCCAACTCTACCTCCACCCCAGAGCCATGACCCCATCACCTGAGAAGGGCAGAGTGGCAGAGCTGTCACAGGCATGGCTGGTCCCATACTGCCCCTATCACTTTCAGGGGCCCTGGCACCAGCTGGTATCACATCCCCTGCACTGCAGAGCTTCTACCAACCTGAGAACCTCCRCCATGCTAAAGGCACTTACCAGCTTCTTGGCCTCAGCTCCACTCTGGATCTTGCTGGGATACCGGGAAATCACAGAGGCTGCTTTTCTGTGGAACAGCACCAGTCAGTGAGCAAACCAGGCAACAGTAGTGCCACCTCTGCGTGCAGCTCACATGACAGTGAAGCACAGGGGAGTGCACCAAGACCCCGGAACAGGTGGCAGGCAGTGGGCATGGGGGAGAAGAGCAGACAGGTGAGCAGCAGAGGTGGGGGAGGAAGGGAACGTCCCAGGCCCCCGGGACACACAAACAGCGAGAGTGTGTGKGGGGGGGAGAGTGTCTCAGGCCCCCAGCGGGGGATTGGGGAGAGAGAGTTCCAGTTATCTACAACATCGGGACTGGTGAGCGGCCGGTGGGGAGTGGTGGGAGAGCGTCCCRGGCCCCCATGACGGGCGGGCAGCCGGCGGGAAAAGGACAGAGGGCATCGGGCCCCCGGGATGGGCGACAATACCTGTACGCGTTGTACTTGTGAATAGCGCGGTTCACGTTCCGCTCGTAGTTCGCCAGCTCTAAGGGGGAAAGCACCATTAGAGCAGCCGAACGGCACCACAGTCCGTCCGTCCGTCCCGCCCTGGCCATCACCCACCCGTGAGGAAGTCCGTGATGCCCTCGTTGGGGCTCTCCTGCGGGGCCTTCCGCTTACTCATCCCGGACACCCACGAAACCAGCCCCGGCAAACAACAGTGGCGAGTGAACGGCAGACCGGATGTCACAACTCAGCGCTTCCGTTCCTGACGTCATCACGGCTGGTCCGCCCTCTAGGCGCATGCGCGGCAGGCAGAGCGCAGCAGGTGACGTCGGAGGACTGCGGGTCGCGGTTGGCCGCGTACGTAAAGCATGCGCGAGGTGAACGTGCGTGTGCACGGCAGCCCGCCGCGATCATCGGAGCCTCATGTTTCCCCGGACTGCTGCTGCGACCAGCCGCGCTCCCCGCCCCTTTTTGGTGTTCACTGATCGGCTGCCTAGCCAGTCTCCGCCTCTAGCTGCTGCGCCCCGCTTCCAGAACGGTTCGTGCCCATGTGTCCGGGGCCATGTGTGAGCAGCGGGAAGGAGCAACTCCGTCACTGCGGCTGCGCTATCCGTGCGGAGAAAACTGCTGATCGCCTCCCCTGACCACAAGGAAATATTGGGGGGGGGGGGGGCGGAAAACGACGACTCGCGCATGCGCACAGCAGCACCGCCGTCCCGGCTGCCCGAGCTGCTCTCGCCGGACTGGGGGTTGGGGCGTGGGAACAGGGTTCCGCCGCGCCTATTGTACTGCACGGGGGGAGGGGAATGCGCATGCACATTGCTTTGCAGCGCCCTATGCTGTTCTGTCGAAGGAGCAGTACTGCAGCCAAATAGGGGGTGGGTATGCGCAGTGCGCTCTGCCGTGCTCATTGTTGCCAGCGCGTGTTGATTATGCAGTACTGCAGAAAACAGGGAACCTTTTCCGAGTTGGAATTAGTAGGCGGCCCATCTGCCTGTGTCACATTCAGTGAAGTGTCATTTGGAGAATGAAAGCAGCATTTGTGTCTAGACAGAAATCCAGAATTGGGAGTGTGGTGCAGCCAATAGTATTTGGCTGCCCGATCTCAGGCCCCGCAGATGTGCTACTTGGCACCATCATCTCTCCAGCTCACAGTCAGGTAAGGCATAGACAGGGTATCAGCGGTTTCAGAACACTGAGCAGGCTCACCATTTATATGAACAGTTTTACTCTGCCTTTAAACTAAAGGGTAAGTGGAATGCCTGATCTACTGAGCTACATCAGGCGGCAGGCTGTCTACCACTTGGTCCCTGCCAGGGAGCCTCACAGAGCCCCATGCCCTGCTACAACGTCCGGGAGAGCACAGATGCTGGCTCAGAGGTGGAACTGCTGGATAGGTCTCCCCCAGCCATCACTCACTTGACCAGCTGATGGGGTAAAGACAAGCAAAGCTGTCCCCATTCGAAATAGGAGCATGCCACGTCATGTACGGTAAGTGTTTGGATGACCTGTTTTCCCCAGATGGGTCAGAGCCAGGTTGGTGACGGTCATCCAGACTGTCACCACGCCCAAATTTTAAAGGATCGCACTGGGCCAATGGCTTGAGGGGTGACTGTGAATCTTTTCTGGAAGCCAACTGGGCCCTCCCTTTACTGACAAAGATTGAAAGGACACTATGATAGGACAGAGGCAACTACTAGTTGCCACCGTTACACCTGGGATGGCTAAGCAGTCAGCTTGCCCAGTAGGGGTATCTGGTGGGACCACAAGGAGGTGGCACAGGTGGTTCAATGCCAGTTAGTAACTAAGAGAATCACAATTATTCCCATTATTAGACAGCCAGGCACATCTGTGCCATCTTCTGTGAAATCTTATTTTTATCCTGCTTCAGTATACTTTCTCAAACCCTTGCGTGCACATACTTAACTGACAATTCTCTCGGTCTTTACAATGGAAAAGTGACAGCGCTTGATGTGCCTATCTCTCTTTCAAATCTGTTACCTTTTTGATACAGCTCCCAGATTCCTCTTACATTTGGATGCTTGCCTTACAGGTGATGACGAAAATGAACAGCTGGATCACTAGGTCTAGCTGTTTCTCTTCAAGATGTCCCCTCTCGGGGGACTACCCTGCCAAACAAACCGAAAAGACCGATGAGGCCAGGAGGGTATCAGGTTTTAGATGCAACTTCTCCAAGGTTTTCAGCATGACCAGCGTAAGTGATTCTCCTCGCATTACTCAAAGCTACGCTTATCTATTACTTAGCACTAAACTAGTTCTACTTTAGGAGGGGATTGTTGTTTGTTTAAACTTTGCATAGAGTCCATAACTTTCTACGCATCCTCTCTAGTCCCTCCTGCTTTCACAACACTTTTGGTAAGGAAAAGTCGTAATTAATAGCATCCGTTCTCCCACAGGCTGGAGTAAGAAGTTTCTCCCGCTCTGAGGAAGTGCCTGAAAGGTATGCTCTTTTCTGTGGCATTACTGGGGCTTCCCATAGCCCATCAGTGTTCTCTTAGGCTTTTCCTGAGCGATTTATTTTATTAGGTTATTCCTTAGCCTGCCATTTTATGTTAATGTTCTCCTTAAGCATTGTGCACAGCAGTTATCCCAGACCAGCCACATCTTGCACATACAGAGGGTTCTGAGAGGTGGCTCAGAAGAAAAGAGCAAAAAATTGGTTTGCCATCTGTGTCTCCACCTGTCAACATTCTTCAGTCTGCGCCTGGTGGTGGGGGAGGCCTAAGGGTGTCTGGGAGCGTCTTTCTTCTATCCATCCGCTCGCTTGCCTGGAGACACTTCTTAAGGGAATAACTTGGGGCTGCGCTAATCGTACCTGACTAGAGTTTTCCTTCAGCAGGTTTGCTCCAGAGGGTTCAAGCTTCTGGTGACTCACCAGCGCTCTGGGGCATGCCTACCACAACAGGAGTTAACCTTCCGCCACCGCCACCCCACTCTGGGGCCCGCCTGCAGCCCCGCTTGTCCAGGCTGCATCTGCAGAGACAAGCGTATGCTCTGGCCTGCGCTGGGCAGGAACCAGGGCCTTAAAGGCAACACACAGCAAAGGGAAAYGCACACCCACGCTCCGGCACACGTGGTGCCACGCAGATGCTGCCCAGCGCTCCTGGCAGGGCCGAGCCAGGCCCCAGTCCCCGCCACCCCAAGCCCCGCACTACTGGCCTCCGCAGAAGATGGCAGCCCAACATCTGTGGCCACTTGAAAGGACACGCTCACCTCATGGGCACCCCCAGATCCTCCACCTCATGCGGCCTCGGCCATCACCCACCGCCACGGGAAGGCTGTGTCCCTGCTTGCCATCATGATGCTCACTGGCAGTGCACATGCATAAGGGGAAGCATGCTGGCATCCAGCTCCATGCCAGATTTGCTCCCAGATGGTGTTTCTGTACAGTAAAACACTAAACAGTTGCTCTATTCTTTGCACTCATGTCTGTGGTTCCAACTATTGCTTTTCCTGAAGATGATGCCAGGGAAGGAGGTTAGATGTGTCTTGGGCTAGGAGCTTGTCCCCCAGTTCCTTGTACTTTGGAGTGCTTGCAGTTCCCAGGGAACTCAGTACTGTGGGGAATTGCCCTTGCACTGCCCAGGCTCTTAGGGGTGACTGCCATCATTGTGGGGGCAGCCAGGGCCCCTCCAGGGCTGTGTGAGGTGCCCAGACTGATTGTGGATTTGCTTTAAACACTCCACAACATCCTTTGTGTGTCTAAGGCCAGGGTCTGCCTGGAGTTGGGAGACAGTGTTTCCATGGGGTGGGGGGAGCCTGCAGGCACTGTCCTGTCAGCTGCATCAAACTCTGTGACATGCCTTATGGCCCTGTTAGTGTGTGCTGAGGCCCTTTGTATTTTTGTTTGCCCCAGAGCTCTGTTTGTCTTCTGATGTCCTTAGAACTCCTCAATTCACATTTTATGTTGCCCCCAAGCCACCCGAGTGCCTTTTGATGTGCCCTGGGGCCCTGAGTTTGCTTTGCAGCATGCCACGGTGTTCTCTGTTTAGCGTTCTCCTCTGTCCCAGAGTGTTCTGAGTGTCCCATGGCTCTCCTGTTGCCTTTTGCTGCCCCCAGAGTTGTTCTGTTTGCTCTTTCATCACCTTTTTTTTTCTTTTAAACCCTTTTGTTGCACCCACAGTTCTTGATTCGTTCTCTTGTCCTCTGAATCCYTCCTTTTCCTCTCTGTGCACCCCAGGGCTCTCCCTTGAGCTTTCAGGAAGCTGCTCTCAAGAGCGAGGACACCTCTGCTGTCCTGGCAGTCCCAGCTGTCCCTGATGGGCTTCAGCTGTTGGCCCTGGGGCTGGGACAAGTGCCAGGTGGGGACTGTTGGGTTGATTGTGAGCGCAGGAAACAGGCATGCACTGGCACCAGGGTCTGCATTTGGGAAAAGCTCATGCTAGAGTCAGTCCAGCACAATAGAGCTGCTGCCAAGCACTGCCTGCTGGAACTGGAACAGTGGTTGCACCTCAGGAGGTGAGTGGGGCTAGAGGGGATCCAGGCTGTGGGTCCTGCATGTGCTGGGGGTCTTAGTGAATGGACGTAGCCTGAGCAACACAGCACAGCCGAGGTGCACCGGCCTGGGGAAAACTGCATTGAGGCTGGGGATGGCCTTGTATCGGGGCAGTGGGGGCTGAGGACCTGGTGGAGAAGAGCAGTGCACCAGGGCCATTGGGGGCAGGGGGAAGGCGGTGCGCTGGGGCTGGAGGGATGAAAATGAAGGGGCTGCACCAGGGCTGGGGGGGGGGGGGGGGGGGGGGGGGAGGGGGTTTCGCCAGGGCTGTGGTGGGGTTTAGTGCGTGGTCGGATTAGCGTGGGAGAGTCCGGGGTCAGATCGCGACCATGTCGGGGAGAGGCAGGAGGGATCCTGGGGGAAGCCCTGGGGAGGGTCCTGCAGGGCAGGGCCAGTGTTGGAGCTGACCTGGGCCCGGTGGCGGGGAACCTCGGGCCGCTGCTGGGGATTGCGGGGCCGCGGTCCGGGCTGTGCACCGGTTTCTCGGTCCCGAGGCTGGAGTGGGGAGAGGAGAGGGAAGGGGAAGGGAAAGGAAAGGAAAGGGAGCAACAGAATGGAATCGCCGCAGGGTCAAACCTCACTTAGCACTGCGACTCCCCCGCATGCCGGGACCAGTAGTCTTCCGGCACCGCGCTTCCGGGAGGCCATGTTGTTTTGCGCGGCATGCCGGGANGCCATGTTGTTTTGCGCGGCATGCCGGGACCAGTAGTCTTCCGGCACCGCGCTTCCGGGAGGCCATGTTGTTTTGCGCGGCATGCCGGGACCAGTGGTCTTCCGGCACCGCGCTTCCGGGAGGCCATGTTGTTTTGCGCGGCATGCCGGGACYAGTGGTCTTCCGGCACTGGGCTTCCGGGAGGCCATTTTAATTTGCCGCGTATGCTGGGAGTTTGGAACGCTGCTGTGGAAATCCTGCAAACAACTAATAAGGCTTAAAGATAAAGGAGAGAGGATATCGTAAAACTGTAATGCGAAAGGGCAGTTCCAGCCGAATAACCTCAAAGAAACCACAACGCTGAAGAACGTGAGGAGTCAGCAAAACAAAAACCAGCAGAATAACCTATAAGTTTATAAAGGCTTATTAGCATATTAAATTACACTCCCCTAAATCAATAACGAGATAATGACAACATGATAATGATATTACTGCCTTCTTCTCCACTTCTCATGCTAACTAACAGGAATGTTAAAGTGCAAGTATGGAGTGAATACATCACGTGATAAAATTGTAACCAACAGAAAAGTTTGTATAAAGTACTCCCCCAAAAGTGTATATATAAATAAAGAATGAGAAAAGGAGGAGGTGCACTAGCTTTGTGAATCTAGCGCTTAGCACYCATCTCTGCACAGAAACGAATTAAACATCTCAACCCTGTGTGTCTATTGGTCGCTTGCACACCAGATAAAAGAACCTGATTTTGGAATAACATTCCCATATTGGGCTTGCAGCTCTTGAAGCACAAGGAGGCGCAGTTCTTTGTAGGCGGTGCTCCCATCAGCTGGCTGCACTGTGCTTGTTGGCAACCAGGAGCTGTAGCTCCAGGTGCCTCTGCCTTCTCAGCCCTGCAGCAGCAGCCTGCTGTGTTTGCTTCTTACTGGACATGTGCTACTCATACAAGAGTCCCTGTAGGTCACTGGGGACAGTGAAATTTTCCTGTTTTTCCCTGCTGTGGGKCAGGAAGTGTTTTCCATCTCTGGTAGGACCAGGCAGGGTTGTGCCAGGGGCTGGGGCTGTCCCTCTTGGCAATGGGGGAGGCAAGCAGAAGTGTGAGGAGCAATGTAGGCTCCTGGTAGTCCTAGTTTTGCTCAGGATTGGAGCCTGTTAGGCAGTGGTGGTGCTGGGAAGGCTTGGTGCAGAGCTGTCCTGTTATGCAAGACAAGGCAAAGTCCTCAAGAAAATGTGAGCAGCACTGTTTCTGTCCARGGACCCTAGAACAGTCTGAGAGACCCTGGAACAGCCACATTCAGGTACTTTTAACTGTATGGAAAGAGCCTACAGGAGCTCTGGGCACAGATACAGGGAATCCCCAGTTACCTAGAGCTATATATATTTTCTTTACAAAGATGTGATCTCCTAGATGCCTTGCTCCTGCTTGCATTGCTTGGTACCCAGGTGTATTATGTTAAGGTCCACTCTTCTTGTTGCCCTCTGCTCTATCAGAGCTGCAGGCCAGGCCAAAAGGGGTGGGGGGAGTGCAGCTAAGAACTAGGCCAGGGTGTCTTGGCTGCCTGCTATAGGACAAACAGGAGGGAGAATCAGAAGTGACCAGACATGAAAGTATGTGTGGATGAAAAACAGATGCTTTAGAGGACTAAGATTCAGGGGCAACTGAGAGCAGTGGAAGTAGCAGCAGAAAATGGTGATGAGGAAGGTGTGTTGTTAGAGGCAGTACAGTGGAGAAGAGAGGATGAAATATGATGAAATAAAAAATATCCTTAAGAGATATTTGCTGCTTACCCTTCAGGTTATGAATCTGCATGGCGTCCTGAGAACTGTTCTTAACATGTGATGTTGCAGATCACAACCACCTGGGCAGCAAYCCCCAACTTGTCTGCCAGGACTGCACAACAGCTGACAGCTGCCTGTGGAATGAAAGCAAAGGCCAGCTTTTCAGAGTAAGAGGCAGGGTTCAAGCAGGAAGATTATGGCAGATGAGCTAATGCCCCAGAATCTTCAGTTTTCCCCTTTGTCTCCCCAGGACTCACCTATTTGCTCCCTAGCTCCCTCAGGACCTATCCACTTGCTTATAGGTGTGCTCCAAGGCACTCCACTTGTTTTCTTGTCCCTTCAAAATTGTTTCTTTCTAGTTCCTGCAAGATTACTCTGCCATTTGGTGTCTGTGGGCCTTCTAGTAGCATCAGGACTGCTGTTTGTCCCCGTCCTATTAAGTCCCCTTTCTTTTCCTTTTAGTCCCCTCAAAACTTGTTTGCTATTGGTGCATCCCAAAGCCTTTGTTTTCCCTCTAGTCCTCTCAGGATGCCTGTTTGCTCTCTGAGCTTCTTAGGGCCCATCTCACTGCTCTTTAGCCCCATCAGAACTCCTCTGACTGCCATGTGCTCCCCTCATGACACCTGAGTTCTCATTGGGAGCACCCCAAAATCATATGCATTCATTGCACCCTTTCAGTGTGCACTAGAGCCCTCCTTTTCCRTTCGCTAGACCATAGAGTTCTCTCTGACCTGTCCCTATGACCTTTGTGTGCCCTCTATCCCATCAGGTCCCCTTTCCTTCTAGTCCCCTCAAGACTCCTCCRTCTTCTTTTGTTGTCCCTCAGAACACTGTGTCCTCTAGTCTGCTCAAAATTGACCCAGTCTCAAAATGGTTGGCCTTCATTGTACTCCAGCATCTCTGAAATGCCCTCAAATCCTATCTAAGCTCCTACTTGGGAGTTCTCTTTCCCTCAGATCTCTCTGTTCTCTTTGTTTGCCTCAGCACATACCATACCACTCTATTTCCTTTCAGTGTGCCTCACACCCTCCCAACTACCCTCTACTCCCTTCAGAACCCCTGGGTTCTCCTGTTGTGCTCCAGACCTCTGTACCCCAGTCCCATCAGGACCCATCCTTTTCCACTTTGGTGTGCCCTGGTGCCCACTGTGTGCTRTCTCTTCCCCTCAAGACTCCCGCATTTGCCCCGTTGACTTGCGTGCTTCACCTTAGTGCATGTTTTTCTGTGCTTGCAGGTTTTTGCACAAAGTTGTGGAGAAGAGATGTTGAGTGCTGGCAAGAGTCTGAGCAGGTGAGAGGGAGCTTGTTGGGTCAGAGGTTTGTGTGGTGGGTAGTGTTGGACTGCCTCTTGGTGATGTCTCTTGATCTGCATTTTTAGGTACCGTAGGGGCCTTTCCCCATTATGCCTGAGGAGTTCAGAGGAGTGGCTTGGTGTCAGGCATCATGGAGTCGGTGAGCATGGCCTGGCCAAAGAATAATTTTGTTATTTTGTTTTTTCTTTCTCCAGGTGCTGTGAGTCTGTCCATCCCAATGCTGGAGTTTAGAACAGTACAGTGCAGGTGGGCAGAGCACCCGTGGTGCTTTGGAGGAGGGTGCTCCTGTGGATGAGGCTGGAGCTGACTGCTTGCCCTGTGGTTTGGCAGGTGATAAAGGCAAATATGCGGACTGAAAAATCAGAGGGGATATGGATGCCGTTGAGGATCAACAGTGACCCACAGCAGTGCAAAAGCTAAGCTGAAGGGCAAAGTTTGGGTGTTTTGGCTGTGTGCATGTTTGTCTGCGTGCTGGCATACTGTAGTATGGAGGGCAAGGTGAATGTTGAGGTGAGAGGAAGCAGAGCCTAGTGTAGGGCTGTTGTCTTGCTGGCGCTGTCCCCATTGCCCACTGCTGTTCTGGTTTTATAGGTGTGTGGCACGCCTCAGCATGGCAGCCCATAGCCTGGTGGTCAGGATGGGCGAGCGGAGCAGGTAAGTGTTATAGTGAGGTATGGTTGCAGACGGGGTGTGGTTTTTGGCATCACCTCCAGGTGTAGTCTTTTCTGTGATTTTGCAGGAAGATGTGGAGAGGAGAAGGTGAGTGGCAACAAGAAGGCTGAGCAGGYGAGAGGGGGCACTTGTCAGGCTGCAGTTCCCCTGTCCGGTCAGGTAATGCCAGGCTGCTGCTTGGTAATATMTTTTTTTCTTTTTCAGGTACTGCGTGGGCTTTTTTTCAGAAATGTTTGAGTGTTTGAGGTGAAGTAGAACGGGTGAGTATAATGGTGTCGGTTCTAGAGCTAAGTTAGCACTGTCTAGCAGAAGAGTACTTTTGTTGTCTTTGTTTTTCCAGGTGCCATGGGTGTCATCACAGCCGCGATGGAGTACGGAATTGGTGTGCTGCAGGTGAGCGGAGCAACAAGAGTGGTTTGGGGGAGGGTGCTCTTGTAGAAGAGACTGGAGCTGATTGGCACAGGATGACCATTTCTGCTCTGGTTTGGCAGCTGATGAAGGTGAACGTGGCGACCAAAGGAAGATCAGAGGACAGGACTGTCATTGAGGATGCCTCCTGAGGACAGATCGTGACTCATGGCATTCGAAAAGCTAAGTTGAGGGACAAAGGGGGTGTGTGKGGGGGTGTACATGTGCACACGGACATTCAGTGTAGTGTAGAAGGCTCCTCAGGATGAGTGCTGTGTGTGAGGTAGAGGTGGTGGGGTGTGCATGGTAGGAAGTGAGAGTGTGCTAGGCAGGGCAGCTCCAGCCTGTGTGTGTATCCCTGTATAGTCTGTGTGTTGCAGCTGTATTATCTTTTGCTCAGGTGTTGGTGTTGCTTTTGTTCTTTGCACGCAAGGAGCAGGGTGCAGACTATGCAGCAGTAGCGTGGTAGGCATCTGTTGTCTTTTGCCTGGCATGACTCATCAGCATCATGCCCATGGCTTGTGTCTTGTTCTGTGCAGTCAGCTAGAAGGGGCGGTCTGTTGCTCCAGCTTTGCATTGTGGCTGATCATCTTGGGGGCAATCATTGAGGTTTTGTTGGCTGCTCCTCTTCTGAGGTTGCTCTTGTTAGGCATCTTTGTGGTGCCCTTTCATTTTTTTTTTTCCTGCATTGTCATGGTCTCAGGTCTTTCTTGCAAACCTCTTTATTGATCATCCTGGCTTTGCTGGTCCCTTTTCATCATGAGCGGTGTCCTTTCCCTCTCTTCTCTGGTCTTGTCCAGAGTATCAGAGCTGCATGACTGTGACATCATAGGTCTTTCTGGCTGGCAACGTTGTCTTTGCTGCTATTTGTCTATCACGGGGTGTGTGTACATGTCTGTATGTACATGTCTGTGTCTTTGTTTGGAGCTGCCTTGCCTGTGGATGTAGTTATGGTAGTGGGTAGAATATAGTAATGTAGCCATGCTACTATATATATTTTTTTGTGGGGGGGGGAGGGGTTAGTAAAAGTTACAAGTATTTATTATTTTTTTTAATTATTAGCTAGGGTGGGCAGTTGGGGGGGGGTGGTTCTAGTCATCCCAATGCAGTGTTATCTTTAAAGAAGGATGGCAGCAGATAGTAGGGGTGATGGATGGCTGTAATGGGTGAGTGGGCAGTTGTTTGGTTGTTGGATGGGTTTGGTATTGAATGTATCTAACCTTGTATGCTTTCTTTTTTTTTCCTTTTCTTTTTTTTTTTTTTTT
>NW_028185594.1:8998205-9002565 GCF_003343005.1 Rhea americana
TAGAGGATTTTTTTTCCCCCCTAACCGTGTGCTTTTTTTTTTTTTCCCCCTCCCAGTCCTGGCTGCTCTGCAAGGCAATGATTGTTGCATCTGTCAGTGTGGAGCTTTGCCTTAGGGCTGAGATAACCCTGTTACTGAGAGCTATCTAAAATTGGAGATGCTTGCCTGTTACCACAGGAAGGTTGATGTGAGTAGCAGCAGTGAGATTGTAGAGATGGATGCTGAAGAGTATGTGGAGCTGCTGTAGAATGTGGGCTTGTTTTGAATTTTATCTGTTGTGATGGAAACCCAAGATATTGCAACATCAGGATAAAGAGATAAAGAATTTTTCTGAGCAATAAAGATGAAGATGGTTGTGTGTGTCCTTTCAGATAAAGATGGTTTTGCCTGTTTTTGTTTAAAGTACAGGTGTATCTCCTTGGCAGGCACTCTGACGGAAATTTTCCTTTTCCAAAAGAAAGTAGTAGATTGATGTTTGCCTGGCTATAGCTATATGTCTTTTTGCACCACTTTATCCTTTTTGTCTTGACTTTGTCCCTGTTTCTTTCTTAACTGTGTACACTTTAAAGCTGTCTGTACTTTAGTTTACCTCTTTGCTCTTTTATTCTTCGCTTTATTTCTTATTCTCTTGGCTGTGTTCTATGCTTTGCTCTGTAATCTCTGTTCTTTACTCTATAGACTTTTGTTTTGTGCTTTATTCTCTACTCTCTACCCTGTCTTCTGGTTTGCTAGCCTAGTACTTGGGAGTAAGCTTTCTTTTCCCTATAATTATCATTTCTTTTTAACTTGCATATTTCATGCATTTGTTAGGAGGAGGAGGATAGTAGCTGGGAGTAAAGAATTGGAAAGAATTTATTAATTTATTATTAATAATCTTTCCAATAAATTAATAATTTTTTCCCATTCTTTACTCCCAGCTATTATCCTCCTCTTGCTAACAAATGCATGAAACAGGCAACTACCTCTCCCTATATTTTATTTCTTCTTTTCCTTTTTTTCTTCTTTTCCCTTCTCTCCCTTTTTTCTCTTTTCTTGTCTTTTCTTATCTTCCATCTTGTCTTCTGCAGTCTGCATTTTGTACAATAGGCTACCCAGTAACTACCTTTAGCAGACTTAAGAATCAAAAACAGCAGGACATGTTTGGAGTGGGAATTAGGGCTAGGGTTGGTGATTTAGGGCAATTTAGAAATGATGGTTATGGTCAAGGGTCATGGTTACTTACAGTCAGGTTTAGGGGTTCAGGGTTTCAGTGAGGAGATAAGAGGCCCTTTAGTGTTAGAGTTCAGGGCACAGGGTTGGGGTTAGGGATTTAGGGTTAGGGTTAGATGATTAGGTTAGGGTTAGAGGGTGGGGTTACATTAGGGTTATAAATGCTGGTTAGAGTCATCTAGGGTTAAAGGATTAGGGTCATTAATAACTAGAGTCATTTAAGGTTAGGTTCACAGTTCACAGGTTAAGGTTAGGGATTAGGATTATGGTCATTTACAGTTGGGAGGTTGAGATAAACAGAGGGGTTAGGGTTAGAGGTGGGTTAGGGTTGGATTAGGATTTCAGTTCACTTAGGGTGGAAGTCTTAGGATTACGCTTAGGCTGAGTTAGGGTTAATTAAGGTTAGCAATTAGGGTTTATGGGTAAGGGTACCATTAGAGCCATTGTGGGTTAGGGGTTAGAGAGCTGGGGGTTCCATTAGGTTTGGTGCTAGGGGTACGCTTTAAGGTTTAGGGTTATTATTAGGGTCGGTTTTAGGATTAAAGGATAGAGTTAGAGCCATTTGGACTTAAAGACTGAGGATTAGAGGAAAAGGACCAATTTAGGGTTAGCAACATACCACATGAGTAACCACCTTACGGTTTACACGTAGGAGTAGAAAGGCAATTTTCAGTTACAGTTTGCAATTGCACTTAAGGTTAGGGTTGGCAGGGGTTAGAATAGGATTGGAATAGACATTAGGATTTAGGATAAGGCTTAGGGTAGGCCACRTAGGGGTGAGGTAGGAGTTATTAGAAATATGGCAAATTAGGATTAGAATAGACTTAGACAGATAGAGTTAGGCTTGAGAAAAGGAGGAATCCTGTGCGCGCGGTTGTTGCGTGTGGATAGAGGGTGCCGAGAGAAGGCGTTTGCTGCCAAGAGAGCTAAGCGGCAAGGAGTTTGTTAGGTGAGCCCCAGATGAGGTTCTGTTTCGCAGGCTGGCCTGCAAAAGCTCTTCGGGGTAGGGTTAGGACGAAGAGAAGGAGAGAAACTGGAGGTGCTGTTGGCATTGGGGTGGCTAGGGGCTGTCCAGAGAAGGCGTTTGGTGCCAAGAGGGCTGCCCTGTACGAAGTTTCTGCTGTGCAGCGGAGGTGGAGCCTCCCTCCGAGCGGTGTCATGCAAAAATCGACTAGGATTAAGGTTAGGTTAGGGTTAGGGTTAGGGATTGGGTTAGGGTTAGGGTCATTTAGGGTTAAGGGTTAGGGTTAGAGGTTAGGCTTTAGGCTTAGGTTGGGGTTAGGGTTTAGGGTTAGGGTTAGGTTAGGGTTAGGTTAGAGGATTAGGGTTAGGGGTTAGGGKTTAGGGTTGGGGTTAGAGTTAGGTTAGGGGTTAGGGTCAGTGTTAGGGTCAGGGTTAGGGTTAGAAATGCTGGGTTAGGGTTAGGTTTAGGGTTTAGGGTTAGGGTTAGGGCCATTCAGGGTTAGCCATTTGGGGTTAGGGTTAGGGGGTTAGGGGTTGGGGTTAGGGGTTAGGGTTAGGGTTAGAGTCATTTAGGGTTAGGGTTGGGTTAGGGTTAGGGTCATTTAGGGTTAGGGGTTGGGGTTGGGGTTAGGGTTAGAGCCATTTAGGGTTAGGGTTAGATTAGGGGGTTAGAGGGTTAGGGTTAGAGGGTTAGGGTTGGGTCAGGGTTAGGATTGAGAGAACAAGAAAGGCAGCGCGTGCCATTGTTATGAATGTGGATAGAGGGTGCCCAAAGAAGGTGTTGGCAGCCAAGAGAGCTGAGCTGTAAAAGGGGACATCTTGAAGAGAAGTGGCTACAGGTAGCGAACCAGCTATTTGGTGATCACCTATGAGGCAAGCATCTGAGCGTAAGAGTGTCATAAATTTCACTCAATCAGCGTANGCCCGAGAGCAGGCTCCTGCCTTTGCGGACCCCTTCAGAACCACCCAGTCTTCTCAGAACCCCTCCGGATTCCTACCTTGTTCCCAAGAGTCTTTTGGGGGCCCTCTGGACACCTTGGGCTCGCCCCAGTGCCCTCTGGACTACTCTTCCAGCCTTTCTWCTGCCCCAGAGCTCTCTTCTCGCCTTCTGCACCCTGAAGCACTCCTGGAGTGCGCTCAGAAGCCCACTGGATGTCATCTTCCTGCCCTGGAGCCCTCTGATCGGTGCTCCAGTCCCTTCAGCAGCCCGCTGCTGCCCTTTAGCAACTTTTTTTGGCCATTTATTTTCCACATTCAGACCTCTGTTGGCCCTTCAGACCCCTTAGCACCGCTCTAGTGCGCTCTGCACTACCCTTGCAGCCTTCTATGTGCCCCAGAATTCTCCCCCCCGAACTCCACCTGGACACCTAGGATCTTTCTTGTCTCCTCAGAATTTCCTGTAGCTGTCTTCCTTGTTCCCCGGAGTCATTGTTTTTGCATTGTATACTGTTTAGCAGTTGTAATTTGCTCTGGATGACTCCGTTTTCCTTGTGGTCTTTACGTGTCCTCTGGAATCCCCTTATAATGCATTTAATTTTTTGACAGCCCATTCAGGTTTCTTCTGTATTCCCCAGTCATTTGTTTGCCCACGTAGGCTCCTTTTGAACTTCTGTTGTACACTTTAGACTAGTGGTTTCCCTCTGTTGTTTGCCAGAGCAAAGTTGCCAGAGCAAAGTCTGGCCCTCCTCCCCTTCCTTAGGATCCTGTATTCCCTTCAGAATCCGTCTGGAGTGCTCGTACTGCCGTGGAGCCCTCTTTGCAGTCCAGCCCCTTTAACAGCCCACTGCTTTGCTTTGGCCTCCTCTTTTGGCCTTTTGTTTTCCACCCACAGACTTGTGGTGTCTGCCTAGACCCTCCCCCCTCAGCACCATGCTGCTGCCCTGGAAACCCTTTTAAAGGCCTTTTTCATGCTCCACAGCTGTGTTCTGGCCCTCAAAATTGCTTAAGAGCCATCTAGTTGTCAAAATGGCCTCCTGAGGCCTTTAACCCTAGAGATCCCATAAAAATGTTTCCTGTCCCCTTGGAGCACCTCTAGAGAGCTCTCGTTAGCTAGTTGTTAATGTTTGACTAGCTAGTCCCCTTACAAGCTGTCTGGTCTGCTGTGAACATGTGGTGGGGTGCTTATTGTGCTCCAGAGATTCTCTCTGGCCCTCCAGCCACCTTAGGAACTGTCTAGTCTCCTCAGTAG
>NW_028185594.1:9007614-9008095 GCF_003343005.1 Rhea americana
ATCTGGTGAGATATGGACCCAACAGCACCCGCTAATTGTACAATCAACACAAGAATTTGCAGAGTCAAGGGGTAAGTCCTGCGTTGAAAGAGGGAGCGTGCTTCAGTGGATCTACAGGGGATACCAATCCCTGTCCTTTTCACGGGGCTGTATCCTGAACGTCCTACGGGTGTCCGAATCYGGAGGTTTCATTCTCCACTAGCTGTTACCCCTCTGCCTCGCTCGTCGACCCGGTTTCTTCGAGCCACGAGGTGAACCATCTTCTCGACAGCAAGGATATTCTTCAGGAGCCCTCCTAGACAACACCTGCAGTTCTGTATATAAATTTTAGTTCTGGTGGTCAATCAAGGCGGAACCGCATGGGATACCTCTCAGGTAAGTTCTCTAGATGTAAGCGATTCTGCCAGTTTTCTCGCCAGGAATTTTCTAGCCGCAATGGGCTTACCACTTGCCTCTGCAAATTTTACAAAGGAAAAGATTC
>NW_028185594.1:9008776-9009235 GCF_003343005.1 Rhea americana
GGGATGCCAGGGGGTATGATGGTCCCATCTAACCCCTAATGCAGTCATAGTGTCGGTCACAATTCTAGACGCGAAATGGGGGCCCYGATCAGAATCAATAGTCTCTGTAATCCCATAGCGGGGGATAAGTTGTTCTAAGAGGATTTTGACTACCACCTGAGCAGTGGCTCTTGCTGTGGGAAAAGCCTCCACATAATGGGTCAAATGGCCCACCATTACTAATAGGTATTTATACCTTCCAATCTTTGGCAGTTCAGTAAAATCTACCTGAATATGTGCGAACGGCCGCCGCGCTGCCGGTCRTCCCCCTCGCACGGAGTGCCGTAGATGGGCCTTATTCACCTTCAGGCAGGTGACACATCCTCGTACCACCTGTTTTGCCAGGTCGTCGGCCCCAAAACACATGTATCGTATAGTGAATTGATCCACTAGCGCCTGCGCCCCCCAATGTGTCCGACC
>NW_028185594.1:9009440-9018904 GCF_003343005.1 Rhea americana
CGCAAAGTTAATAGTGCGGCCCTCTTTGCTTCTTGGTCTGCGGCATTATTCCCTCTACTTCTGAAATCTTTTCCTCTCTGGTGCCCTTTCAAATGTACCACAGCAATTTCCTTAGGCCCCCTCAGAGCTAGCAATACTCTTCTGATCAAATTCTGATGTATCAGGCTCTTGCCCTGGGAGTTCATSAGTCCCCTCTCTTCCCAGATCTTGCCAAAAGTATGCACAACCCCATATGCRTATTTCGAGTCGGTATATATAGTACCTATTTTACCCTGCAATATCTGCAGGGCTCGTAGTAAAGCATAAAGCTCACAGGCCTGTGCCGACCAAGACTTGTGCAGTGGCCCCGACTCGAGGACTGTTAACTCCTTTCCTGAAATTATTGCATATCCAGACACCCTTTCACCATTAACAAYCCTAGAGGACCCGTCCACAAATAGTCTGTCTCCCACCTCTAATTCTTCTTCTTCCAAATCTGGCCGTATCTTTGTTTGCTCTTCTATGACTGCCAGTCATGCGTCAAATTGTTCTCATTTGGTTCTCCATATAAAAATTGAGCTAGGTTCTGCATGCTAGCTATCTCTAAGGATAATTTTGGGGAGTCTAATAGAATGCCTTYRTATCTTRAAAGTCGGGCATCTGTTATCCACTTCTCGGCCTTTTGTTGTAATACTCCCCTGATACTATGAGGGGTAACACATGCAGCTGCCCGGTAAGGGTGATCTTGTTGGCCTCTTCAACGAGTAACACACAGGCTACTATAGCCTGCAGACAAGTAGGCCATCCCCGACTTACTGGATCTAGCAATTTGGACAGATATCCTACGGGCTTCTTTTTACCCGCCCATTCTTGCGTCAATACTCCATAAGCCGTACCGTCATCTGTGTTGAACAGGTAAAAGGGTCTCTTAACGTCAGGAAGGCTCAGCACCGGAGCATTGACTAAGTCATGTCGCAATTCCTTTAAGCGTTCCTCATCTTCATTGCTCCATTTTARTAGTCCCTCCTGGCTCAATTTGTCATACAGGAATTTGACTTTCGCGCTATAGTTTTCTATCCATTGTCSGCAATACCCGACAAGTCCTAAAAGTTGGCGTATTTGTTTCTTATTCCTAGGAGGTGGCAGCGATAAGATCCCACTTACCCTTTCGGGGTCTATTCTCTTCTCTCCCTTCCGAAGATAGTGCCCCAGGTATTTTACCTCTTCCTCTACGAACTGTAGCTTAGCTTTTGACATTTTTAGCCCTTTTTCATTGAGGAAGTTCAGGAGCTTAATGCTTTCCTCACGGACTCTATCTTCAGTCTCACCTGCGATTAGGAGGTCATCCACATATTGGATGAGGGTGATTCCTTCCCCCGTCTGATACTCCTGCRAAATTTGTTCTAGAGCTTGTCCAAATAAATTTGGGGATTCTGTAAATCCCTGGGGAAGTACCGTCCACCTCAACTGTTGTCTTCTATGCGTGTCTGGGTCTTCCCACTCAAATGCAAAATARTCTCTACTCTGTTCGTCCAGAGGACATGTCCAGAATGCATCTTTGAGATCTATCACACTATAGTRTTGTTTTTCAGGCCCCAATCTACTCAATATAGTATAGGGGTTTGCCACTACCGGAAAGCGGGCCACAGTTCTTTTATTAATTTCCCTTAGATCGTGCACTAGCTGATATGACCCGTCCGCCTTTCTCACGGGCAAAATAGGGGTGTTAAAAGGAGACATAGAAGGTTCGAGGAGACCTCTCTCCAGTAACTCTTTATCTCGGGTTGCAGTCCTTTCCTGCCCTCAGGGGAGATGGGATATTGTTTAATTCTTACAGCTATCTCTGGGTTTCTAATAATAACTGAGAAAGGCGCTGTATCAAGTTTCCCAACACTGTTAGGAGTGTACCAAACTTCGGGGTTAATCTGCCCTTCATCTTCCACCCTTAAAGGGCAGAATTTAATCCTTGTTTCTTTGTCTATTACTTCCATATTAATACCTAATTCCGTAATCAGATCCCTCCCTAACAAGTTAAAATCTGCCTCTGGGACTAATAGCAGGTTCCCCCGTCCCATTTTAGATTCTGCTTCAATTAATACATTCTTAATTGTGGGGACCTCAAAGGGTTCCCCTTTGGCTCCCACTACTTGAGCTATTTCTCTAGRTATCTTACATCCCTTTGGGATTTTCTGAACAGTCRATCGTTCGGCTCCGGTATCTACCAGAAACTCGACCTCCTGCTGTTGATGATTCCAATTGGGGTTTTGAAGTGGCCATTTGGTGTCCGCTAAAGGCCCCTGAGCGTGTTGGTTATCCCAAATCCGCATTCCTGCCCTTCTAATCATATTCCTCTCCTCGGCTGTGAATAGGATATTCATTATAGCCTGCAACTCCTCCCAGGTATAAATGCTGGGTCCCAAAAATTGATCTAATCTTTCTGATACTCCTAGTGGGTCCTCCAGAAGGTTCCCCATTTCTTTCTTAAAGTCTCGCACATCTCCGGAACTCAATGGGACGGAGATGAATCCTATAACTGGGTTTGGACCCCGGCCTCCAATGGGCATTTCCCGGAGCGGGTATAGATTCTGCTGCTGCGTCCGCTCTGGAGTTAYGAGATCTTGACTTAGTTCATCGATCCTAGAGGGATCTTGCGATGCATTAGGAAGGGGATCGTCTTGGGGTGGTACATAAGGAGGGGGGGAACTATTGGTATTTCTTCTTTTCCCCTGTTCTCTTTTCCCTCAAGGAAAGGAGGGCATCTACGCCCGGTCTAGTCACCCATACGCCAGCATACTCGCTCTCCTCCTTACTGAAGGGGATTTTACTTTTCACAATCATCTTTGCCTTATCTTTATCCTTTGTAGTGAGGTAGTGTTTCCAATTGTCTAACATAAACCCCAGTGGACTATCCCTGGGTATCCGAGGGAATTTTATGGAACTCGGGGGCTTGCTTTTCCCCTGTCCCATCTTCTGGAGCGCCTTCTATCGTCAATGTATCCACTCGCTTCCCCCGGTACGTGGCTCACGCCCTCGCGGGCAATGAGAACCGCACTACTGAGGGTCCACACTCGCTTGGGGAATCCGGACTACCAGTCCCCCTCTCACGCATACATTCGCTGCACCTCCAGGATCCCTGACCCAGACCGAACGAATCTCCTTTTCACAAAATACTCCTGTGTCCCGCGTCTTCGTCCGGACCTTTGTGCACAAAGTTTATAGGGTCTGCCGGCCTCCCTTGCCTAGTATCTTGAAATTTGGGTTCGTCGGTGCAACCGGGACGGGAGATTGGACTGCCAAGGCCACCTATTGATAGGCGGGGCGCCTCCCTGGTAGGCCAAAGAAGATCCCGTCTCACAGGTTACATCCGAGTCACDGCACCAAATTGTCATAAATTTCACTCAATCAGTGTAGCCAATATAAGAATTTTATTMATTACAGCAAGCAAGATATAGGCAAATATCAGCGCTGGGCGACAGGGGAGTCTTCGCTCTGCCAACTGCTGCACCGGGTGGGTCCCAGTTCCTCTTTTTATATCATTCCGTCCTCCTGTTGTAACAGCATTCTGCGCATGTGAGTCCTGTTGCTAGGGTTCTAGTTTCTTCTCATTCGTTGGAGGTCGATCGTTGACCTTTTATGGTATAGCCAAGTGATTGGCCAAAGTTCCTTTAACTTCTCATTCATCGGAGGTCGATCATTGACCTTTTATGGTATAGCCAAGTGATTGGCCAAAGTTCCTTTAATCTTTTAAACCGGTTAGGCAAAGCCATCTTTTTCACAATACGTATTACTAGGTTCTTTGTTGTTTTGCAAAATGAAAACAGGATACATATGTGGTTCTACTACACTGCCCAAAGAGCTGAATTATATGCAGGTCTGAACCAATTGACTGTGGTATAATATTTCCTTTAAAGGTTATGCAGAATGTTGTTTCTTTCCAAAACATAAGTAGAACTGGTTCCTACTTTTGAATGGAAAGGCTAGTGCTAGTTAGAGTAAAAAGAAGTTTAACAACATACCTCCTAGTATCATGGAAATAGTATTTGAAGTCTCAGTAACAAAGTAGATGATTCTTTTTATCAAAAAGGTCTGTTGATCCTTTTTGAAGTCCACATGCTACATACTGAGCAGAAGAGAAAGACATGCTCCTGCCTAGCCCTATCTATTTATGGCTGCCATTGCCTTGCTCCTCCCCTTCCAAGTGCTTGTGGGTAGGGCAGTGGGCAGGCCTAGAGTTACATAAAGGCAGGCTGTCAGCCCAGGGAGTTCATTCTGACTTTGCTCTCTCATGGGAGTAGTGCTCTGGAGTTGCCTTAARATAACAAATGCTGCAGATCAGAGCATTTGAGGAGGTTAAACTACCTGAGAAAATTTATTGCTGCATTTAGAGTAGCAAAGGTTATGCCTTAACATAAGAGCGATGGGATGGCTGAACGCAGAGCTGCAAGTACAATAGAAAACCGCTCATACCATGCAGTTTTTCTTTCAGGTCAGCGTGGCATGTTCAGTGGCAGAAGAGGGCTTCTGAGTTTCCAGGTATGTCTTCTGTTAACCGTCAGTATTGGGTTCTGGTGTTTCTGTGTTTATTGTGGAAGGGAGCTAGCTTCATCACTGGGTTCTTCCCAGATGATGAGACCTGGGGAACTGTTTGTTCCTTTCTTGGAGTATGGACTAAAGGAGATCACAGAGGTTCTCGGAAAGCATTTTCTGCTACTCTCACAGCCAAGTGTTTTTTTTTTCTTTTTTTAAAGCATGTCCAGTAGTTCAGATGTATGTGAGGTGTTGCTGTCATCAGCTAGTCTGATGACTGACTTGCTGGATGTTTTGCTGCTCCTCAGAAATATTGTCAGCCCTGTTCAGAGAGATACTGCTTGAGTGTTTTGTGGTATGTAGACTTGTAGAAGAGCATAGACTTCATATGAAGAGAGGAGGAAGCACCCTCCCTYCCTGCAGCTGTAGTATGATGAGAAATGTAGTCATCTCATTGGAAACGCAACCCCAGCATAAGTAAGCACATGTGCTTCAAGAGCTCAAAAATCGACCCACATACAGCTAATCAACTGCCCTCATCAAATGCCCAAGCATTAGTGCTGAGCAGGAAGAAACTGCTGGGCTTTCCTGGGTGAGCAGGAAGCAATTTGCAGTGTTGCTTTCCAGCTCCTTTCTTATATTTGTGCCCCTGAACGCATTGCTGCATACTGTTTTGTGGCTGTGCTTCTGAGCCTTTCTCTGGCTTTAGGGGCTGCCCACTTGGTTTTTTCAGGTACTGTATGGCCCTTTCCAGGGAACAGCTGAGGATTTCTGGTGAGGTAGAACAGGTGATCATACTGGTGTTTCAGTTGTTCTAGGGCTGGTCAGCACTACCTGGCAGCATAGTAAGTTTGTTGCATTGATTTTGCAGGTGCCATGGATGTCATTGCAGAGAAGTTGTGGGAGCCTGGAACCAGTGTGGCACAGGCAAGTGGTCACGCACAGCGCTTTGGCAGAGGGCGCTCTTGCGGATGAGACTGGGGCCAGCCAGCATGGGGGTGACCACTCGTGTTCCGATTTGGCAGGTGATGAAGGTGAATGTGGTGACCGAAGGAAGATCAGAGAGCGTGCGGCTGCCATTGCGGATGTCTGCTCAGTACAGATGGTGACCCCGAGAACTCCAAAGGGTAAGTTGAGGGGTGAAGAGTGTTGGGGTGGCTGTGTGTGTGTCCGTGTGTGTGCCTGCTGACATTCAGTGCAGTGTGGAGGGCTCTTCTGGTGCGTGCTGTGTGTGAGGCAGGCGCAGTGGAGCATGGATGGGAGGAAGTGCGAATGAGCTAGGCAGGGCGGCTCCAGCCTATGTCTATGTTCCTGTGTAGTTTGTGTTGTGTGTTTTAGCTCTGCTACCTTTTGCTCAGTCTTGCTGTTGCTTTGCTCCTTTGTGCTCAGGGAGCGTGGTCCACACTATGCAGCAGTAGCGTGGTAGGCATCTATTGTCTTTTGCATGACATGACTCATCGGCATCGTGGTGACGGATCACCTCTCGTTGCTTGCGGCCAGCTAAAAGGGACGGTCTGTCGCTCCGTCTTCGCGTCGTAGCCATTTGCGGCCAGTCAGCTCTGCGGCCATCATCGAGGCATCATCGTCTGGTCTTGTTTTGCATCTTTGTGGCGTCCTTTCAGGGTTTTCTTCCCTGCATCATCGCTGCCTTGGATCTTTCTTGATGGCCTTTCTTGCGTCAATCTTTCCGGCTTTGCCGGAGCTCTCGCCATCAGAAGTGGTGGCACTTGGTTCTTTTCTGGTCTTGTGCAGAGTATTAGAGCTGCACGATTGTGGTGTTGTAGAGCTTTCTAGTCCACAGCATCTTATGTGTGGGAGTAGTTTTTCTTGCATAGGGCTTTCCTGTGTGTTTGTGTCTAATGTTTCTTTGTCTGTTTGGGGCTGGAGCTGCCTTGCCTGTTGGTGTTAGCAACAGTAGCATGTAGAGTGCATCAGTGACAGATCAGAGCGGCGATCGATCGGCCTCCTCATGCTCTGCTTTGTTTTTTGGCAGATGTGTAGTGGCATTCCCAGCGGGCCGAAGGGAGGTGGAAGAAGAAAGGGTTGTGCTATAAGAAGATGAACTAGAGTTGTTTTTGGAAGGAGAGCGGTGCAGTCAACAGTTCCCTTGTTAATTTTTGCTTTGTGCTTGTAGGTGTGGAACAATGTACAATGAGGGTCCCTTTCACCCTGGAGGAGCATGGCGAGGCGAGCATTTGTCCGAGACAGGAAGCAGAGCCTGGTATAGGGACATCGTCTTGTTGATGCTGTCCCTGTTGCCCACTCGTGTTCTTATTTTACATGTGTGTGGCATGCCTCGGCATGGCAACACATAGTCTGGCAGTCAGGATGGGCGCGTGGCACAACTAAGTGTTATAGTGAGGTATGGTTGTAGATGGGGTGTGTTTTTTTTGGCATCACCTCCAGGCGTAGTCTTTCCTCTGGTTTTGCAGGAAGTTGTGGAGAGGAGAAGGTGAGCGGCAACAAGAAGGCTGAGCGTGTGTGTGTGTGTGTGTGGGGGGGGGGTTCTCATCAGACTGGAGTTCCGCTGTTTGATGGGGTAGTGCCAAGGTGCTGCTCAGTAATTTCTTTTTTTCCTTTCTTTTTGAGGTACTGCGTGGCTTTTTCCAGGAATGTTTGAGTGTTTGAGGTGAGCTAGAATGGGTGAGTATAATGGCGTGTCAGTTGTAGGGCTAAGTTGATGCTGCCTAGCAGAAGAGTACTTCTGTTCTCTTGTTTCTTCCAGGTGCTGTGGGTGTTCTCACAACCACGAAGGAGCGTGGAATTGATGTGGCGCAGGTGAGCGGAACAATGATAATGGTTTGGGGGAGGGTGCTGTTGCAGAAGAGACCGGAGCTGACCGGGTTTGGCAGGTGATGAAGGTGAACGTGGTGACTGAAGGAAGATCAGAGAGGATGTGGCTGTTATCAAGGATGACTCCTGAGGGCAGATGATGACTTGCAGCACTGCAAAAGCTAAGTTGAGGGGCAAAGAGTGCATGTGGGGTGTATACGTGCACACTGACATTCAGTGTAGTGTGGAGGGTTCTTCTGGCGATTCCTGTGTGAGGCAAGTGCAGCAGAGGGTGTACGGGAGAAAGCGAGGGTGCGCTAGGCAGGGCAGCTGCAGCTTGTGTCTGTGTAGTCTGTGTGTCGTGTAGCTGTGATACTTTTTTCTCAGGTCTTGATGTCACTCTTGTTCTTTGTGCTCAAGGAGCACGGCCCATACTGTGCAGCAGTAGAGCGATAGGCATCCATTGTCTTTTGCCTGGCGTGACTCATCGGCATCCTGCCAAGGGATCCTGTCTCATTCTGTGCGGCCAGCTAAAAGGGGTGGTCTGTCACTCCGGCTTTGCATCCCGGTCATTCGCGGCCAATCACTTCTGTGGTCGTCATCGAGGCCTCGTCAGCTCTCCTCTTCTGGGACCGCTCTTGTTTTGCATCTTGCTGGCACCCTTTCAGGGTTCTCTTCCCTGTACGGCCACAGCTCGGGGTCTTCCGTGGCTGGCTGCTTTGGCATCAACTCTCCTGCCTTTGTTGGCACCTTTGCATCATGGACGGTGGTATTTGAGTCTTGTGGACTTGTCCAGAGCATCAGAGCTGCACAGCTGTGGCACTGTAGGACTTTCTGGCTAGCAAAGTCGTGTGTGTGTGTGTTTCTTTCTGTGTAGGACTCTGCTTTGTGTTTGTGTCTGTCCGTTTGGGGCTGGAGCTGCCTTGCCTGTGGGCGTTAGGAACGGTAGGATGTAGAGTGTGGCAGGGATGGCTCAGAACATTGATCCGCCAGCCTGTGCACTCCCCTTCATGCTGTTTTGCAGATGCGCTGCAGCGGCCCATGTGCCCAAGGGAGATGAAGGAAGTGAGAAGCATATCCTCTCTTAGGGTCAGGTGCAGAGCGGTATTCCCAGTGGGCCGAAGGGAGACGGAAGAAGAAAGGGGCACGGTCTTAGAAGGTGATCTAGGGGTTTGTTGTTGGAAATGGGGTGGTGGTGTGCTACAGTTCCTGGATCAATTCCTGCTTTGTGCTTGTAGATGAAGAGCGATGCGGGGACCAGATTACTTGCACCCAGACAGAATACAGCAAGGTGAGCGTCGGTCCAGGAGATGAAGCGGAGCCTATATAGGGCTGTTGTCCTGTTGGCGCTGTCCCGTTGCACACCGCTGTTCTCATTTTACAGACGGGCCTCGGCACGGTGGCCGTAGCCTGGCGGTCAGCAGGGGTGAGTGCAGCAGGTAAAAGTGTGGGAGCAAAAGCTTGATGCAGGTGGGCTGTGGTCTTGCACACATCACCTCAGCGCATGATTGCTCTGTGCCGGCAGGTTTTTCTGGAAGCTGCGGAGAGAAGTAGAGTGCCAGCAAGGGCCGGAGCAGGCGAGAGGGTAGCTTGTTTGTGTCAGAATGTTATTGTGTGGTGGGCGGTGTTGGGCTGCCCCTCGATGATGTCTCTCGCTCTGCTTTTTTGCAGGTACTGTGCAGGCCTTTCCGAGGTGTTCCTGCGGATCGTAAGGGAGCGGCTGGGCATCCGGCATCGCGGGGCCGGCGAGCGCCGTCCGGCTGAAGAGCAATTTTGKTTTTTTGTTTCTTCCAGATGCTGCGGGTGGCCCATCCAGCCGCAGTGTTGGAGTTTGGAAGTGTTGTAGCGAAGGTGAGCAGAGCATCTGTGGTGCTTTGGGGGAGGGTGTTGGCGCGGGTGAGGCCGGAGCTGACCGGCACGGAGGTGACAGCTCATGCTGTGGTTTGGCAGGTGCCGGAGGCGAACGCAGCGATCGAAGGAAGACTGGAGAGGATGCGGCCGCCGTCGCGGGTGCCTCCTGAGGACAGATGGTGACCCACGGGCTCAGCACTCTAAAAGCTAAGCTGAAGGGCAAAGGGTGTTGGGGTGTGTTGGCTGTGTGTGTGTGTGTGTGTGCGCATGTGCGCATGTGTGCTGACATTCATTGTAGTGTGGAGGGCTCCTCAGGATGAGTGCTGTGTGTGAGG
>NW_028185594.1:9019585-9020884 GCF_003343005.1 Rhea americana
GAGCGGTGGCCTTTCCCCCTCTTTTCTGGACTCGTCCAGAGCATCTGAGCTGCACAACTGTGCCATTGCATGGCTTTCTGGCTGACAGAGTCTTGTGTGTGTGTGTGCTTCTTGTTGTGTAGGATTCTGCTTTGTGTTTGTGTCTGTCTGTCTGGGGTTGGAGCTTCCTTGCCTGTGGATGTAGCAATGGTAGGATGTAGAGTGTTGCAGTGATGGACTGGGGTGGTGATCATTCAGCCTTTGCAYGCTGTGGTTYGTTTCTTGTCAGGTGCAGAGCAGCATTCCCAGCGGGCTGAAGGGAGATGGAGGAAGAAAGGGGCATAGTCTTAGATGGTGATCTAGGGGTTTGTTGTTGGAAATGGGGTGGTGTTGTGTTGCGGTTCCTGGATCAATTCCTGCTTTGTGCTTGCAGATGAGGAGCAATGTGGAGAGCAGATTACTTATGCCCAGGCAGAGCACAGCAAAATGAGCATCGGTCCARGAGATGAAGCGGAGCCTAYGCARGGCTGTTGTGTAAGTGGMGCCGTTTTTGTTTCGCACCGCCGTTCTGGTTTTACAGGGGTGCGGCAGAGCTCGKCACGGTGGCTGTAGCCTGGCGGTCCACAAGGGTTATAGGAGCGGATTAAAGGGCGGGCACAAATGCTTGATGCAGGTGGGCTGTGGTCTTGCACACATCACCTCAGCGCATGATTGCTCTGTGCTTGCAGGTTTTGCAGGACGCTGTGGAGAGAAGTTGAGTGCTGGCGAGCGCCTGAGCAGGTGAGAGCATATCTTGTTTGTGTCAGAATGTTATTGTGTGGTGGGCTGCCCCTCGATTGATGTCTCTCGCTCTGCTTTTTTGCAGGTACTGTGCAGGCCTTTCTGTGGCACGCTTGGGGTCGCAGGGGAGCGGCTCAGCGTCCCGCATCTTGCGGTTGGCAAGCGCCGTCCGGCTGAAGAGCAATTTTTTTTTTGTTTGTTTTTTGTTTTTTTTTGTTTCTTCCAGATGCTGCGGGTGGCCCATCCAGCCGCAGCGTTGGGGTTTGCAAGTGTTGTAGCGAAGGTGAGCAGAGTGTGTATCGCTCTCTGGAGGGCGGTGTTGCGGATGAGGTAGGAGCTGACCGGCACAGCGGTGACAGCTCGTGCTGTGGATTGTTTGGCAGGTGCCGGAGGCGAACGCGGCGATCGAAGGAAGACCGGAGAGGATGCGGCCGCCGTCGCGGGTGCCTCCTGAGGACAGATGGTGACCCGCAGGCTCCGCACTCTAAAAGCTAAGCTGAAGGGCAAAGGGTGTTGGGGTGTGTTGGCTCAGTGTGTGTG
>NW_028185594.1:9021258-9022337 GCF_003343005.1 Rhea americana
CTGTAGCGTCATAGGTCTTACCGGCTGGCAACATTGTCTTTGCTGCCCTTTTTCTATGCTAGGGTGTGTGTACCTGTCTGTATGTATGTCTGTGTCTTTGTTTGGACCTGTCTTGCCTGTGGATGTAGTTATGGTAGTGGGTAGAATATAGTAATGTAGCTATCCTAGTTATGGGGGGGGGGGTGTAATAAGAGGTAGAGATATTTATTTATTTATTTATTATTAGTTGGAATTTCCAGTCTGGGGGGCTTTGCGGTCATTCCAATGCAGCGTTACCTTTAAGAAGAATGGTAGCAGATAGTTATGTTAGCTAAAGGGATGGATGGCTGTAGTGAGTGTGAATGGGCAGTTGTTTGGTAGTCGGATGGGTCTAATGTTGTATGCTTTTCTTTTTGCCTCTAGGTTGTATTTAGCATTCTGAATTATTTTTGGTGTTAAAAAAAAAACCCAGCTGGGGGATTTTTTTTTTTCCCCCAGCTGGGTTTTTTTTCCCCCTGGTCCCGGCCACTCTGCGCGGCAACTATTGTCGCCTGTGTCAATGTGGAGCTTTGCCTCGGGCCTAGGGTTTTCTAGGATTTTTTTTTTTTTTTCCCTTGGTAACCCTGTTACTGAGAGCTACCTAAAATAGGAGGTGAGTGCCTATTACCGCAGGAAGGTAGTGTATGTGCCGGGTGACGTGAGTAGTCGCTGCAAGATTATAGAGACGATTGGCAAAGAGTATGCGGAGCCGCTCTAGAACGTGGAGTTGCTCGTTGAGGTTTTTCTGTTGCGATGATTGAAGGCCAAGATACCTTGATGTTGCGATAAAGAGATTGTGGACTGTTTTTGAGCAATAAAGACAAAGATGGGTGCGTGCGTCTCTTCTTTCAAATAAAGACAGTTTTGTTTGTTTGCGTCCTCTTAATTAAAATACATTCATCCCCTCGGCTTTCAGTGCGGCTGAAATTGTCCTTTTTTAGAAGGAAGTCATAGATCGCCACTTGCCAGGCTCTAACAGTTCTTTCTTTCGCTCTCTTTGTTCTTTCATCTTCACTTTCTCTCTTTCTTTACTCTGTGCACTTTAAATCTGTCTGTACTTT
>NW_028185594.1:9022792-9024512 GCF_003343005.1 Rhea americana
CTACTTGGGAGTCAGCTTTCTTCTCCCTGTAGTTATCTGTTTTAATTTGCATATATCATGCCTTCCCTAGCAGAGGGAGGATACTAGCTCAGAGCAAATAAATAAATTTTTTTTAATAAAATTTTTTTTTTAAAAAAAAAAACTAATTTCAATTATTTGCTCTGAGCTAGTATCCTCCCTCTGCTAGGGAAGGCATGATATATGCAAATTAATCTCCCTATTTTATTTTATTTTTTTTCTCTCTTTATTTTTCCTCTTCCCTTCCTCCCTCTCCTCCATTTTCCTCTCACATACAGCACCTAACACCTATATGCACCACAGTCAAGCATCCAAACCACCAACAGAAATCTCAGCACAGAGCACCCACCACAACCAAGCAGCTCAGAGGAGCAGGGAACAGGGGACCACAGCCCACAGTATAGGGAAACAGCCAGGAACCACAGACCAGAGCCAGCAGGCAGACAGCCCAACAATAGCCACAGGACCAACAGATCACAGCCAGAGCAGACAGCAGCACCACAGCCAGGGACCCACAGCCAGAAGACCCCAGGCCAGGACCAGCACTAGACAGCATCACACAGCATCACCAGGACCACAGTCACAGGCCACAGCTACCAGTCCCACACTTCTCACCACACAGCCAGAGATTCAGGGCAGGCCTGGGTCCACAGGGCACACAGTTGGCCCTACAGCACTACACCTGCAATCAGACATTGCAGTCGCAGGTTAGCATGAGACAGCTAGGGGTGAGGGTGACAGCAAGGGGTGAGGAGTTAGGGTCAGAGGGGACAAAGGTTAGACAGTTAGGGCTGCAGTGAGGGGATCACAAGTCAGGGTTAGGGGCTAGGGTTAGAGAGCCAGGCATTAGGGGGTCAGGGTTAGGGAGCAGGGTTAGGGTTAGGCCTCAGAGTTAGAGGTCAGGGGGTCAGGGTCAGAGCTAGGGATTACAGGTTGGGGTTAGGGGTGAGGGTGACACTTTAGGGGTTAGGCTTTACAGGTTAGGGTTACAGGGTTGGGGTTAGGAGTTACACTTAGGGGTACAGCCAGTTAGGGGGTCAGGGTTTAGGGTCAGGATAAGAGATTAGGGTTACAGGTTGGGGGTGAGGGCAAGGGTTAGAGGGTGAGGGGTTAGGGTTAGAGCACCAGGGTCACAGTTAGGGTTAAGCCATTTGGGGTTAGGGCCAGGGCTAGGGCTTAGGGTTAGGGTTAGGTTAGAAATGCCAGGTTTAGAGTTTAGGGCTAGGGCTAGGGGTTAGGGTTAGAGTTAGGGGTTAGGGTTTAGGGTTAGGGGTAGGGTTAGGTTAGGGGTTAGGGTTTAGGGTTAGAAATGCCATTTAGGGTTAGGGTTTAGGGTTAGGGGCTAGGGCTAGGGGGTTAGGGTTAGGGTCAGAAACGCCATTTAGGGTGAGGGTTAGGGGTTAGGGTTAGAGGGTTGGGGTGAGGGTTAGGGGTTAGGGGGTTGGGGTTAGGGTTAGGATTGAGAGAACAAGAAAGGCAGCGCGCACCATTGTTATGAATGTGGATAGAGGGTGCCCAAAGAAGGTGTTGGCAGCCAAGACAGCTGAGCTGTAAAAGGGGACATCTTGAAGAGAAGTGGCTATAGGTAGCGAACCAGCTATTTGGTCATCACCTATGAGGCAAGCATCTGAGCGTAAGAGGAATCTGGGAGCTGAATCAAAAAGGTGATAGGTCGGAAACAGAGACAGGCACATCAAGTGCT
>NW_028185595.1:0-21492 GCF_003343005.1 Rhea americana
GCCGGGCCGGGCCGGGCCGGGCCGGGCAGCGCGGCGCAGCCGGCGGCCTCGCCGGGGGCTCCGCAACCCGCCCCGGGCTGCCCCGAAGGGCCGGGCCGGGCCGGGGCGCGCTGCGAGGGCTGGCAGCAAAAAGGGGGAAAATTATAAAACAAAATAAAATACAATAAAGTAAAATAAATATAAAATAAAATAAAATAAAGTAAAATAAAGAAGGAGAAGGGGAGGGGAAGCGAATAAATAAATAAATAAAGTGACACCCAGTCCTGAATCAGGGCAGGCTTTGTTAGAGAAAATTGCAGCTTGATCTGCATAATGGGGACTCTGGATGCCCAAGGCTATCTTTTTATTGCATGTGTGTCTGCTGTTATCAATTTTGTGAACGATTTCACAGGGAGCCTGGCAGACTTGAGCTGGAATAATATGCAAAGATGAGCTTTGAATAATGAATGATGTGCTTTTAAACCAATTCCAAAGTGTCTGTGATAGTACAATATGAAAAGGGGTGGTAAGTAATAGTATATTTAAAAGGCGCTAGTATGTTTTTATTACTATATTTAAAAAGATATCTATATTATTTTTGTGAAATGGATAATATATCACAGAGTCTTTGATAATCAGCTAAACAATACATTTTTCTTTGGGAAAACTCTCCTGGTTTTTACACAGTTAAATATAGAGTATCAGCACACAGTTTTGTAATGCTTGGCTACCTTATTAAATATTAACTCTATTTTAATATTAGCTTTTAAATTTAATATGTTGACGTTGTGCAGTTTTACTTTAATTATGTTTTATAATTAATAACCCAGGACGTATGGTATCCTTAAATGCTGTTCTCCCGCAGTCGTTTCGTTTCGCCGCTCCCCCTGCGCTGCGAGCGCGCAGCCCCGCGCAGCGCAGGTGCCGCTTGCTCCGCGCGCTGCGGGAGCGGCGCGGCTTCCCCGGGCGCTCCGGCCGCCGCCTCCCCCTCGGGGGGCAGCGCTCGCCCCGGCCGCGGCTGCCCGAGCGGCGGGCGCGGAGCCCCCTCGCCCGCCGGGCGCCCTGCGCCGCGCGCAGGGCAGCGCCGCTGCACGCCCAGAGCGCGGCCGCCCCGGCCGGGGGCTGCGGTCTCTCCCCCCCACCCACCCCCCCGGCCCTCGGCTCGGGCGCCTCCGGGCTAGGGCCGGGGGCTTTGCGCTGGGGCAGCCCCCGTTCACGAGACGCAGCGGGGTGGAAACAATCCTGCACCCTGCAGGGCTCCAGGCGGGCCCCAGCCCTCCCCCGGCCCGCTGTGGGGCAGGTGCCAGGCATAGCACGGTATGGCACAGCACAGCCTGGCATGAGATGGCCTTGCACGGCATGGCTTAGAGTAGCACGGCAGGGCACAGCTTAGCGTGGCATTGCATAGCACAGGATGGCACAACATGGCCTGGCTTTGCATTGCATGGCGCGGCACAGCCTGGCATGGCACGGCACAGCCTGCCTTTGCATTGCACGCCATGGCACAGCGTGGCATGGCATGGCACAGCCTGGCTTTGCGTTGCATTGCACAGCGCAGCCTGGCATGGCATGGCAGAGCCTGGCTTTGCATTGCATGGCATGGCACAGCATGGCAGAGCCTGCTGTGGCACCATTGCATCACCTTGCATGGCCCGGCACGGCACAATCTGGCATGGCACGGCACAGCAGGGCCTGGCCCAGCATGGCACAAGGGCTGCCTGGCGCCGAGCAGCCACGCGCTGCAGAGCTCCTTGGCCCCGCACAGGGCAGGGCCCTTCCTGGCAGCTGGCCAGTGCAAGGGTGCAGGGGGCTGGGGTACCGTGGGGCACCGTGGGGCGCCGTGGGGCACCAGGCCCTGGACCCGCCGCTGCTGCACCTGCAGCTGTTTTCTGCCACGCCGTGCAGCAGGGGAGCGCTCAGCCGCCCGCTGCGGAGACACCACGAATTTCCACGTGTGCATTAGACGCACGGCGGGGCTCCAGCCGCCCCTTCGACRCGGGGGACGCTCACGGTGCCGTCCTGCGAAGGGGGCACGGAGGGACGGCGCCGCGCCGGGGGCTTTCCGAGCCGCTCGCTCCTCCGTTTTCCTCTTTCATATACTCGGAGCCTGCCGGGTTTTTCGACTAAATATGCCTTTTGTTGGGCAAATTGCATTAGGATGGATGCCACAGGTACCCATTAAGGTTTTTATTTATCGTGATACCGTTTGGATCTCACACTTATAAATAACTTATGTTATGGCTTTTGTTTGCAGAAATGTAACTTCCATATTTTATTACGCTTTCTGTAAACCTCAAGCAGAAGGTTGTCGGAGAAGCGCTCTTAACAGCAACCTAAACTAAGGTACATAAAATCTGCACTAACATTATTTTTTAATACAGCAAGGAAGCGCGTTACCCCTCCGCAGTTTGAAAGGTTTGCTGTCATCATAAACTCCCCCTATGATAAAACATTAACAAGTCTCAGGAATTGTTTTATAAAGCGCGCGTGTTCTCGCGGCCGGCGTTCACGGAGCCGCCCCGCGCGAGCGCGGCCGCACGCCCCAGCTTCGCGTTTCCCCGCCGCGCTCCCTTGGGCGAGCGGGACCGAAACGCTTGCCAAGGGCTGCTTTAGGGGACGGCTTATTCCCCCTCCTCCCAGAAAGGCGAAACGCTTCCCGGAGAGTCGGTTGCCGGCTCTTTTCACTAATGCGTTTGGGGGGGAAATGCGGTGTATTTTCCGCTCACGGGTTGTTTGCGCCGTCGGCCAGCAAGGCATTGCAGGGGCTCCGCAAACCGACCCAGGCTGCGCCCACCTCCGGCAGCGCCCTTCCCAACTGCTGAATTCAGACACCTAACGCGGAAACGAGTCCCCGACCCCCCTCTCCGCTCTGCTCTCCAGATCCGAGCCGCCGAGCGAGCACCGTGCTGCGACCACCTACTCCCCGTCRGCTCCCGGCCTCGGCCGCTAACCGAGGCGAAGTGCTGCAAGGTGATGGAAGGGTTTAAACAGCAAAGCCGCCCGGAAAGGGGCCGGCGCTGCGCGGTGCCCCGCGCCGAGCAGAGCCCGTCCCCCAGCTCACGCGCTAACGCACACACCTGCGGAAAGATGCGGAAAGTAACAGCTGCACAGAAAAAAAAAAAGGCAGAAAAAAACCATCTGTGGGAAATGTCGATGTGAACTTTTGCTCCTCGTTGGCCCYAATAAAAAGTTTAGGTTTTTATCGAAAAAGTGCTGAAATATTACCAATACGCAAATGTAAGAAAAGCATGAAAAACGCATTGAATAGACTATTTACATTAAAAAAAAATCCACGATTCAATAGCAGCAGTTTATCATTGCCCATAATAGCTTTTGGACATTATAAATCAATTGGCTTATTGCTTAAATAGTTGTAATTTCTGTTAGCTGTTGCTTCAGCTCATCTGGGTGGCTCGGCAGCCCGCGCAGCAACTCGTACCCACCGCGGGGCGAAGCGAGCTGGTCCCCGGCCCAGCCGGGGCGAGCGCAAGCCGGAGCCCCCGGATTTCGCCGGGCGTGCGCCGAGCTCTGTACGATCCCCGACGGGTGAAGAGGAATCTGCCAAGCTGCCTGGTTCAGATGCAGGCTTCCGTCGCCGCCGTGCCACACACCTTTCTCTGCACCTGCTCCCCCCCCTTTTTTTGGGGGGGGGGTGGCAAGTGGATTTAATTCTTCTTCAGCAGCGTTTCAGCATTTAACAACTGTATTTTTTCCGTGTTTTTCCAGTTTCCAAGGGCCCGGAAAACGTGTACTTGTGAAACTAAAGTACTACCAGTATTTTATTAAGGGCTGTTACATTATCCCTTCTTTYATTACCTGCAACATTCGTGATTTCTGTGTCATATTTATAGGCTAAAATGCTTATTTTAAGTCTTCTACTTTGTTGCCCGCTTTGCCGTAATCCACCTGTGCTGAAAAGAAATGTATAACATTTTGTAGAAAAATAGCAATTTTATTATTTCAAAGCGATGTCATATAAAATTTGTACCGTTTTTCATCTCATTTTCAAACAAATACGACCTCAGTGAAAGTGAGCTGGGATTTCTTCAGTGATCAGAAATATCACCTACTAAGATGGACCGAATTGAGAATCATTAACTAATACAAGTTTAGAAGCAATGCATATTTATTTTGTTCTTTGGTTAAGTACTGTTTCTACACCACTTCATAAAGATAAAAGAACAAGATAATAAATTCTGATAAGAAAGGCTGAAAATGTTCTTCAAGCTAAGGCTGATTTTACATCTTTTTCACTATTATAAATCCTGACATTTAGGCCAGAGATATAAAAAGGCAGAAGTTATCTTAAAAAAATAGTTTTCACGAGGGTCAAAATCTATCTAACAATATAGCGGGCTTCCAAAACTTTCAAAGTTGGTGTTTTAGTCAGTGCTCTGGTTTCCAAAGTCATCGTCAACTCATCATGTCTAAATTGCCGGGATCCAAGGCCCCTTCGCTGCGCAGAGCTTCAGCCATGTCTCTTCGAAAGACGGACATGTTCTGAGTGAACCTGGGAAAAGGAAATCCCAAATGTTTGGTTGAACAAAACCTGTTACTGAAGACATTTATTTAAACAACTGGTAAAAAGAGCAACTTAAATGTAAATTAAATGGACAGAAAAACAGAGGAAAACTTGCAAACAAAATCCCTAGCTGCCCTCAAGAATCAGCCCTACAAAATGTGAGCAAATAAACATATGCAGGCAGCATTATAAACTCAACCTACCAGCAATGTGAAACATTTAAAAAGGCAGTTGGGAAGGGAATGCCACGGGCAACCTTTCCGTCTCGCACRGCTCGGACCGCGTCCTCATGCTCCCCAAACTCCGCTGTTGGCTCTCTGCGACGTGTCCAGCTGGTCTCCAAGTCCAGGCCAGCTCAGACCTACCTTCCTTTCTCAGGAGCGCTGGCAGAGTACAACCTGCCTCCCAGTGAAATGTGCTACCATTATCCATCTGGCACAGAATGAATTCACCAAAATATTCCCAAACGGCTCTCTGCTGGCAGGTGTAGGAGGGGAAGTCCATCCGGTGGTATCAACACCTGAACCTCAGTGACAGCTCTGACTTAGCCTTCATGACAGTCCAAATCTGATCTACTTCCTTGGTCTGTCTCTGCTTGAAACGAAGTGTTTAATTGCTATTTATCACATCTAATATGTATACTAACAAAGAAATCCCCCAACTAATTTAAAAAGTCAGAAACTTTTGTTTGATCCTCTCCGTTTAGGCTCTTCAAGTGTTTCTTTTGTTCGCCGCCTCAAGGCGCTTTGCCTCAGCTGTGTCAGACCCTGCAGGCTCGCTGGCGCGAAGCTGAGGACRGTTCCCGCAGAGCGGCTCACCAGGGTTCCTGCCTGCAGAGCACTCGGTGCGCACAAGCGCTTACAAAACGGAGCGAGCTCGGTGAAAGTCTCTTTGCAGGACCAGGGCTACCAACCCTTCCTGACTGGGCCCGCTGTAGTATATTTTATGGATATGTGTGGCAGCAACGTGGTAAACTGGGGCTTGCGCGTGGCAATACAGGATGCAATTACGAGTTCATTCTTTATTCTATTCATAATTTTCTACTTTTGCGTTGATTTCCTTACTAATGGAAATTGATTTCGGCTCAAATTTAGACAAACGCAGTTAAAAGAAGCCTCCTGCTCCACAGAGTAAATCCGAGTATGGTTACAAATCAAGAACTGAGAACAGAAAAACCATCGTATTAAGTCATGCCGCTCGTTGGGGAAGTGGTGGCTTACAAGTCTTCCCAAGCCTGACAGGCGGAGGCTGCTGAGACGGGAGAGCTGCTCCTTCTGCCGCACCCTCTGCATCGCCTCTCCACCCGCAGCCGGGCCGCCCCGGCCGCGCTTCCGCCCCCGCGAGCCTCCTCCCCGCTGCCTCTTTTAGAGGACCCCGCAGAGAGGGAAACGCACTTTAAACCCGCGTGCGCGTGAACCAGCGTTTGCTGAATGCCGTGGCTGCAGGCAGCCCGGCCGAGAGGCTCTGTCGGCTCCCTGCGCGGGAAGAGCGCAGGCAGCGGAGAGCGGGATTGCCCCCTGCCGCTGCCAGCCTGGAGGCGACGGGGCAGTTCAGCCTCTTCCCCACTSGCTTTCCCTGCGCTCAGACTGGAGCATTTAACGGTCCCCTTTCTGGGGAACGAGGCAGCTCACAGAAAGCGCCTACCAAAGTAAGCTATCCTCAGAAATGAGTGTTTTCTTAAGGATTTCTTCCCATCAGTAAATATGAACAGATAGGGAACTAAGAAACCAGCTAGCTAAAAGAATGAGTTTTACTCGGTTTTTCATCTGTTCTTTTTTCTTTTTTAATCCTGAAGGACCGCTCAGTCAAACGAATCCCCTCGGAGTTCACAGCTGTAAGGTCAGACTGTCCCCTACAGCCTGCCACTACCAGCTTGGTTTTCCCTCGGTTTTAACAGACGTTGCCTTTCCTCGTGGCAATATATATTATATTCATAATATACAGGAAGCCACAAAACGTCGGAGTGACGCTCACGGATGCAAACTCCGTACTCTTCCCACTTTGGTTCCTAACCCCTATCCTCCTTCCTCTGGCTATCGCCTACCCTGAGGCCATAGGGAATTTACACATTTGATATTGGAATTTTACAGGAAAATGAAACAAAATTATGGAAAGCTACTTAAGCATTAAACAAGGTCAGCCTAATTTTCACAGCAACAGCAGAGGATTATGACCCATGCGAGATTTCTGACTTTCAGGAAGTTACAAGCTGTAATTCCTCCCAAGAAGTCAGAGAAATAAAACCACCAAATGGCTTCAGCCATCATTTCTCTCCAAGACCTTTTCCAGTTTGTTCCAAGCTTGCCGGGAAGTTCTGCAGTCTGGACTGAGATAATGTCTCTATACTATTAAGATTTTGTTCTGGATGAATAATGCACGTGGAGTAGAAAACGCAGCTAGCTAGTAACCAAAAGTAAGCGTGACTATTAACAGCAGCCACCCTCTCCATTTCTTTTGTGGCGACTTCCATTCCGTTTTTCTCATCAGGGAAAGATCGGGTGAATTTATGATTTGTGTTAAAAAAAAAAAAAAGGTCAATGTCATGTTAATCTTCAATGTGTAATTGGCCCTACTGGATCCTTTCCCATGCTGCTATCTCGCAAGCAGTTGCCTAAGCTGGATGCCAGCAAGCAAAGGCTGTCAGAAGAGCAGCACCACTGGAGGCTGAAGGAAGTGCTTTGTCAGAGAGACTTAGGGTTGAAGAAGGGGAGCTCTTGGGCTCACCTGCTGTAATGATGCAGGTTTTCCCAAGCAAAAAAAAAMCAGCAGATGTGGTCTGGCAAACCTAGACTTTGTGATTAAGCTATAAAATATATTTCTGATCAAGACAATACCATTACTAAATGTTCAGGGTCTAAATGTTAAGTGTAAGGATGAATTCTTTCATAGAATATTATCTTTTAAAAGGAAGCTAAAAGGAATGGTAGCTTAACGTCACCCAGATTGCTTTCTATGCTGTATTTTTTTCTAATGAAAGGTTCTTCTTGTCTCTTATTCTTTCAGCTCACTTTTGTGTTATGAACTTACCTGTCTCTGTTCTTTATCAAAAGGTTTTGCTCAACTCCTTCCATAAGATTCCTAAAGCACTGGTCAACGACTTCGCGTTTATTGTCCGGCTGGCTGGTTATCAAGGTTGCCCTTAGTTCACTGAAGTACTAGGATAAAATAAAAAAAAAAAGTAGAGAATATTTACAAATGAAAGCTGGGAATTTAAAAGCAGGGTTACTCACCTGGGCCTGGAGTATTCCTGAGCAACTATTTCACATGTAGCTCTCTATGAGATACTGATGGCACTGCTTGTCCTAGCGGATCATTTCAGCAGCACACCCAAGCGCTGCTCCACTTTTGAAGGGGCCCTTTTCTCTTCTCTGTTTTTTCAGTTTCAAATTCAAACTCTACTCTCAGAAAGAGGAGATGGTGAGCTGGGAAACTCAACGTGCAGGCTTGCTGCAAGGAACTGCAGTTACAAGCAATCCATAGACTAGCTAGACCAGAGTTTGTTACTTTAGGACAAACTTTARTTTATTCTGGAAACACAAAACTGGAGGGACCTCTCCAGATATCAACTACCATGCTACTGTGGCCAAGCAAGTCATATAATCCTGTTTAATCTTTGTTATATTGGCTGCCTCAATCTAACTCTTAGGGCCTTGGGCACAAGCACATCCATGCTATGAACATTGATACAGACAATTATTCGGAGGAGAATGACCCATTCCGATGAATCCGTGCTCAGGTAGCTGGCAGAAGGTTGGGGCAGTCTGATACTGTAATTAAGAGKGAAGGAACGTTGCTGGTACTATACACCCCATTTTACAGTATCTTCTCCCTGTCTAAGCATTCAAGAGACAGGAGGAACAGCGGTTTGATTGTATCTCCAACACTGTTACTGTAAAGTTCCACCAATCCAAACTGCATCATCAGCAACCAAAAGTCAGAGATATGTAGACGCCACATTACCATGAATGTGGTCTTTGGGCTTCAGAACGGTTACAAAGAACCACAGGTAAAATTACCTTACTTGTAACTGCTCAACCGATTCTGTCAAAGGCATACTTGCACACACAGAAGAGCCCAAATTCATGCCCAAATTTCAGATGCATAATGAGAAAACTTGTTAATGGTGGGCTGAAAATCAGTTTTCAGTATTCAAAACATGGTAGACTTTTGAAGTTAATTTAATTTAAAAAAATCCATCAAGTTGCATGGTACTGCACAGAGAGTTAAAATACAGAAACCTGTTAAATCACAGACTGCTGTGTAAAACCCGTTGAACACATCTCATATTAAACACCTAAGTTTCCCATCAAAACTCTGCTCTCCTGTATACAAGAAAAAATAGGGGATAACAAAAGAATCTATAGTAAAACCTTAAAATTCTAAACCTATGCTCTGACAAATCAACAGGATTATAGCAAGTGCAAATTTCTTTAACATTTGCTTGCAAAATTACTTACACTCAATCCACTTCCTTTCAAACCAGAAAAGGCCTGTATTATGCAGCTTTGCTATCCACAACTAGCGCAGTCCTGCAAGGAAGGCAGCAGCTCATCACATAGCTAGCTCCCAAACTACTTAGGAACTCAAAATTTTAATCACCTGAGAGCTGCAGGAAAAGATGGAATATCTGCCTGCAGCCAATCCACGCCAGCAGCCTAGTCTCAAGGTGAAAAATGCCCGGTTAACTTTAGAGACGGCCACAACTCCAAGACTTTGTCCATTGTCCATCAGTTGCTTTTGCAACAGGAGCATTCCAAGAATTTCTTTAAAATCAACTCCATAACAGGAAGTGTGAACAGCACCCTCAAGTAATAGCAAAGAAAATTATCTTTAGCAGTGGCCTAACATTAATGATCAGAGCACCTCCACTGGTATCAGCGATCCAGCCTTGGGGAGCTGTCCTGAGCCCCAGGGCTTTTGAGGCTTCTCTAGAGTACCACTGCTTTTACCAGTCGGTGCAAACACCCGAGTTCTTCCTTGGCTGAAGGACAACAGCTAAAAAGGGACACTGTTGCTACCAGATCAGAACACATACCKGTTTTTTTTGCCAATCTCTTGCCACTAGGATTCAAATTAAACTTACGCTGCTGCACTGAAGTAAGGGGACAATGTCAGGAGCCACTTTTAACCAACCCATTGCACAGCAAGGTGACACCGTCTCAAAAAATTCAACATCGTTTTAGGGTGGGCGTCACAGCACAATTCCCATTTTGGCACAGCTACCCCTACTGGGACAAGGACGTGTACGTCCCAGTTTTTCAGTCCCTGAGTAAGCCCAATCCCTTCCTTCTGAGATGAACTAGAGCAAAGAAGATCCCACTAAAACAAAGGAAGGGCAGAACAAGCAGTAAAAGTAAAACACAGTGGGTGCCTGCTATCACAGGAACTGTGGAGACACAGGCTCGACCTGAAATAAAGAAACCCATTTTCAATAACGAAACCAGCGGTGCACTGAAACGAGCTAAGGAAAGAGACCTTTAACAGCCATGTAAGCAGGCTTCCTACTTTTTCTGCCGAACAGGAAATAAATGTGCTCGATGCAAAAACAACAACGCAAATACTGTAAATTATTCGTATTGATTCTATGAAATTCCGTTTCCTGTTCTCCATCCTTCTACGAGAAATGTAGGACTTGTTCCTAAGTAAAGATGCTTGTACATATCCATGTCTGCTTAACAGAACACAGAGTCATTAGAACTAGTCTAATTTCAGTAAAAAGAATATTCTGCCAGTCACAAATTTTTTCCTTATGATTTACAGCTCCACGGTTTTATCTTCAAGTGAAATATTTAATTTCTTCTCATRCTGAAGCAGCTAACATCAAAACCACATAATTAATATATAGTCAGGCTAATACTTAAATGCTATAAATCAGAAGCATTATATAAACAAAAATGTCGTCTTGAACAAGATTGGGAATGCGCAGAACTACTTATTTCCCACTTTTATAATGATGCGGTGACTCAGAGCAGATAGAAAATGATTAGTTTTCCTTCCAAAGTAGGAAATATTGCTTCCATCTGTAAAGTATAATATTGTGATGTCATAAAGTTTTCCTAAACACTGAATTTACCCTTATTCCCTCTCAATCATTTTAAAAGAACTGCTCTCTCTTATAGAGCTTGGATTTAAATCACAATAACACACCAAGAAGATGAATGACAGTGCTATTGGATATGGCTAAAATTGGATCCTTCAGCACAGGTGAATGATGAGACAGCGCTTCTCTTCTTGATATATTTTCTTCTTCTATTAGTTTCCTTCCATAGCTGGGATTTCAGTTTGAATTTTAATGTATGCGGTTGCTGCTAATCTTAGTGTCTTATTTTTTTCCAGCACCCTCTTATTGTATAGACAATTCATTCTCCAAAGCAGTAATACACTGAGGCTTGTGACTGCCCCAGAGATAAAGCAATTCAGAATAAAGTTAGAGCTAGCTCTGAAGTATAGAGAATACAACAGGTCAGTATCTTCCGAAACAGTGCCTTGCCGCACAAGAAAATGTGCACATTTAGATCAGCCCATATTCACTCATTCAGATGGTTTCCATTTGAGACAATACTGTCTACACTAAGTCACGAGGGAAACATGATGGGTATATCTAAACTCAGTGTTCAGATTTTATTGAAAGGGCAAATTGCAGAATATTTCCTGTTTTACTGACTCTGCCACAGATGCACACAATCCAAATTGCAATCATTGCATGTGCTTAAGCGTAGAGGCTTAGATAATCCCCCCCAGCCAGTTGTTCTTGTGAAATGCTCCAGAAAAAAAAAATTGGTTAACTATTTCTCTAAGAAGCAATTTTTCTGATCTGATTTCCATAGTGTTCTTGTTTCAGATTTCTAAAAGCCTCATGAGCTTGCATAATTTCAATTTCTGCTTAATTATAAAAAGCAAAAATCCAACATTTTTATTATAAAAAAATTAACTATACTTGCACGATCTAAGGCAGGACATAAGTGTTGGGGTAAAAGTTTGAGAGGATTTTCCATCAAAATGAAATCACTCAGCCTTTGTGAATGAATCTGTAAACCAATAAAGTAGATGAGTTGAATATTACTCTTTACTCCTAGTGTGGGCATAAGGAAGCAAAGTCTCAAGGAAAGAGACGGAGGGTTTGAAAGCGCAACGGCAGCTTTGTACAATATAGCATAATGTATCTGAGCTACRTGGGCATATGAAGAGTGAATCTGGCAGAATTTCTGAAATACTCACTTTCTCATTGAGGAGTATAAGTCCTAGTAGTGGTCTTGACACAGACCACTGGTTCCTGCAGTCTTCAAAAATGATGGTGTTCATTAGGATTGACATCATCTGAAAGAAAATTCAAATGGGTTACATTAATATGGATACCGCTGTTATACTGGATGATTTGGAGAGAAGGAAAAATTAATGATGTCTTGACTAACCATGCTGAAATCACTGAACTCTCATACAGGACTGTGACATCTCACAAGTCATCCTTCAAAATAAGTATTTCCACAACCAGAACTACTGCCTGGAGAAAGCCGAAGAAAATGAATGTCAAAGGTCTGCTCCAGAAAAGAAGTTATAATCACAGAGGATGAAACAAATACAAATTGAGATTTAGAGTTGTGTTCATTTCAGATACAGACTTYGATATCGCTCCAGGGATCTGCCCCCTTGTCACACTGCTTCCCGTGGAGTAATACGTATGTGAGCAGTAATCTGTATTAGTTTCAGATTAATCCCTAGGCGCTATTCAAGATTCTGGTTTTCTCAACCCTACCCTTTTTCTTGCATGAAACTGCAAGGCATTTGAATGGACCACTCCCTATTTTGATGGGGGCAAGCATGATTCAGCAAAGAGTCTAGAAATCCACGTACCATTTCTACCTCAGGTACAAACCCTGCAGGCGATCTTCGATGTTTTACTTCTGCGACTTATCTGAGGAGCTCTGCGGCGGGGATAAAGCCGCTCAATCAGTTTTGGAAAGCAATGAGATCTATCAGAGCATACACTTAAGCACTATTAGCACCCAAATAAATGATCTGGAGTTCCCTTTGCGGGTTGGTTGGCATGTAACCAGAGCCTTCAGACCAGTCCACAAGGAGTACTCTCCTTCTCAGGCCTTTTCTGGGCTTGCCGTGCAGCTACACCTCCACCAGCAAGTAGCTAGGAAAGGCAGACTTATTTTAGGGATTGGCACAACTTTTGTAAAAAGAGCTAACAAAATAACTATAGAATCCATTTACAGATAAAATGCTCTGACATATCCTGGAGACACGTTAGTCTACAATGCCAAAGGCCACAACACATACGAACCTAAAAACATTACTCAGAGATTAAACAGAGTGAAAATTTGTAAAATGTCACCAGTAAATAGTTTGACTCACATTTATAAAATATCTACACCCTAAAACCAAACATAGAGGAAGTAGAAAGTCATTAAATCCTTTCTTCTAGACCAATGAGTAGCTACGAGCAAGGTCTCCAGAGAGCTGCCACACTGCAAAATAACCTGTAATAACTGACCAAGCCTAAGTCAAACAGCATGTTTCACTAAATGAAAAAGATGAATCCTAGCAGTACAGATCACTTGCAACACAGAAAATAGAGATATCCACAAATTATTTGAGTTTTTGAGTTAGGAACACATGCTCTGGTGTGGGAAAGGCCAATCTTTCACCTGATTTCCCAGTTTACATGGCTGGCAAACTATTTTTCCATTACTCATTGGACAAAAACAGTCCTATATTGCTTCGGTATTCATGCAAGCAATTCAAAAAGCTGGGCAAGCCCTCATAGAAACTTACTTTCCAACCATGAACAGTAATTATAATTTCTTATAATTTCATTCATCTCCAGGTTTTGATCTCGGCAGCTGTTAGGCCAGAAGCATTTCTCAAGGAACGAAATGAAACTGCCTCAGCTGAGATTTAGTTAGGGCACCAAGACTGGTATACTTACATTTCTTAGAAAAAGTGCTATACATATAGAAAGATTTCCAAAGTGGTGCTTAACCTAAAAATGGCATGCTAAGCAACAAGTACACATCTGACGCAGAGGGAAGAGTGTCAGCTCTTCAGCTTTATCAGACAACTCATGAGATGCCTTTAAGGTCTCTAGTCCTGAATTGCTACTAAATTGCAAATGAACTGCAAAGTAAATATTCTAGGAAAGTTTTTGGCCTAAATCTGGAAATGAACCCCTCAACCCTCCAAAAAACATTCACCAGGGAGACACTTATTTGTCTCTGTGCATAAGTAGTTCAGCCAGTACTGAAATACAGCAAGGAATACAGTATCTTGTTACAATTCACAACAACAAAGACAACATAAAAAGCAATCTAGGTAAAAGTGACAGGATAGGAAGCAGCGAGAGTTTCCCTCCCAGTTGCAAGTATTTCCTCTGACAAAACCCAGCATCAAATGTTTCTGTTTCACTTCTGACTCTAAGTAGGAGCGAAAGAGTGCCTTTGCAGCACTCAGAATCAGTGCAGGGAACAAGCCAGCGTTCAAGATTTAGTCAGATCCTTTCAAATACACATAACGTACCTACACATATGCATGTCTGTTTTCTGCATGGACCAGCCTATTTCTTTTCAATTAAATTAGTTACAACACCGCCAAGCACTGACACTTTTCATGCAAAGTTGTCTCTGTCTTCCCAGCAGAAGAACTGCTGGGACGAGTGGTACCATAGTACTAATAAAAGCTAGGTTGTAAAACCCGCCCGTGAGCTCTGGAACAGTGATCAACACTGCTCATGAAGTTCCATAACTTTATTACTTTCAGAGGTAGACAATTTGGAGTCCAATCTGGTGGTCTTTGCAGATGTCCTCCTCCTCCAAGGGTGAAAAAATGAGCAGGTAGATGGCTCAGCATTATGAGATGCAAGCATAAAATCGGGGCACACCTACTTACCCTCTCAAGACCTCTGTCTGATGCAGTCAAGGGTGTATTGTATCATCAATAATTGTCGACTGGCAATTACTGAGCCTAATTCCAAGACAAAGGACTTCAAAATCTATGATAATGGCTTTAAGCCTCCTTTCCCATTTTCCACGTTCCCCCATTACAACCACCGCTGCTGCTTTGTTTCACTCTTTGGGTTTGGCTCCCTGTGCTACTTCCACGTAAGCCCACAACAAGCTGCTTGCATCCCAGACCCTTCTTTGTTTTATAGTCCTGCTGACACACTTCAAAAGACACTGTGCTCAGAAACAAGCAATAAGAGACACCCCAGCTGTAAAGACCTTACATGTAAGTRACGCAGGCTGCACAAATTCACACGAAAGGCAAGGAGCAGGTCTAGCCTTCGCTCATGCTACTTTATAATGAAGCTTTGCCCCCAACAGCACATCTACTGATGACGCACCTGAGTTAAGCTCTTTCTCAGGGAAAGGTATCAGGCTTTCATTTAATTTCCTTAACTYTCCCTCCCTTCTCTCTACTCTTTTCATAGAGCATAGAACAGCTTCTCCCTACATTGACAAGTGGTATCCTCAACTTTCTCCTCCAGACCTCACGTGACCAATGACTTGGCTTTGTTGCTACTATCTGGTGTAACCAGGAGAAACAAGTTGATCCACATAGAAAAGAGTTTCTAGATACATCTCACACAGCACCACACACAGGAACATGTTTGTTGCTCCCCTGAGTTGTTTAGATCGTGCAAGAATTGAAAGTCTTAGAGCTTCTGAAGAAGGCACTGAAAAAACATGCCTCCCTCTTTATATTTTATTTGTCAACACACATTTAGATACACTGCTGTTTATGATGGCAACATGTACAGAAATGTTAACCACAATTTTATGAAGATGAAATCTTCCCCAACAACACACAGAAATGAGGAGATGAGTACACTTAAAGAGCTGACCATTGCCCCACTGCTGCTAACACTACCAGCTTATCAGCTGGACTAAGCTACACCTGCCAAGTGTCCAGCAGTAAAGAACAGCAGCAGTGTTTGCATTCTTACTTCAGGTCTTTTGAGAACTGCAGAGCATTTCCCAGATGTTAGTTAGCTTCAAAATGTGCTATGGAGATGCTTCAGGGTTACTATCACATTTTACAGAGGGAATGGTTGACTCAGGATCGAAGGCTGCATGCAAAAGCCACAGACATGCAGAACAACCTTGAGTATCTCCTCAACCTTCTCAGCTGCCACCACCAAATCTTGGCCATGCTGCTGCTGCAGTCACCAGGGCTCCCTAGGCWGCAGCAGGAGGTGGCGTTCAAGAGGACTTGCCTGTATTTACTGCACAGGCATGAGAGGGACACTCATGCTGAAGTGCACCTATCTGGTGCCTCTTAGCCAAAAGTCTCATAAACTAATTKGAGATCACAAACCAACTCAATGGCAAAACAAAGCACAGAAGTAGAACTCATGAAACACACAGATTTTCTTTTTTTTTTCCTAGGTGGAAAATACCGACTTGTTGAAAATGAAACATTTTCTCAGACCCCGCGTGAAATTTGGTTGCAACTGCCTTGCAGCACTGCTGACGCACCAGTCGCCAGGGCGGCCAGCTACGACCTGGAATTCCCTACAGGCACTCCAGCACAAAACACAAAGTCTCAAGGTGAGGAAAGACATTAAAAAAATAAGGGGGTGGGGGAGTAGATAATATATTTTCTACGTAGTTCAAACCAGAAACATTGCCTCTGGTTCTCTTCGCCTAAACATGGGGCATCACTTTATTTGGCTCAATGGCGTTTCTCCCGACGTATTTGCTCTTTATGAAAGAAACTATTGACAGAAGAGGTAAGGGTAAAGAACTGCTCTTCCAATAAATTAATTCTTTGTAGCCTTTTTCCCTTCAGAGCCTCTTTTGTTCTTGGATGGAGGAACAAAATGTTGTTCAAAACACCACTCGTTATGAAAACTTTTTCTAAAGGAAGCTGGGAATGTAGATGCCTTTCCATTAAAAACCTTTTTGCTGCTTTGTATTACCAGTAGAATAGCACTCGCATCATAGCAGGTCCCATAACTCATGCCCCTCTCCCATATGTTGGTATGAATATTTTATTCTGCAGCAACTAATCATATTTTTAACGTAGAGGATATTACATAACGCCAGAGACTGCATTATGTAATGCTTTCGAAAAGATTTTGAAGGATCTAAAAACATAAAGAGCTTCTAACCAAACGCTTGGATGGTAAGTACACTCCTGTTTTCCGTTCAGAACTCAAAAAGATTCAGAGTTTTGTTGTCTGGCATATGGAGCTTGGTAGGTTTTTACAGCTCCGTCTTTAGACGGCCAGCTCTTAATTTAGGACCTATGATTACTAATTTACGTGTCCTTCATAGTTCTCAGTTCTTTCATCATCAATTTTTTCTACGTCAATAAAYGGATTATCATTTACTAGTAATATTAGCATGACCTAAATGCTCCAAGATTATTAAATACCTTAAATTTTCATCTGTTGTTTTAAAATATTTATTTTACCAGAAAGTCTAACTTTCAGATTGATATTTTCCATTTTCAGTCTCTGTTCAAAGGTAGAATTTCCAGCGCAAATACGAAGATTAAAGTCCTCTATTCTGAAAGTAAGAACCAGCACGTTATTCCTGCGCTAAAATTATTTTTTAATTGGCAGAAACAGCACATTAGTTGCAATTTGCAATATGGAAAGATTTAAAAATTCTAAGTCTTGTGATTATGAAATCACCTTAGGCCAGCAAGGGCAGCTGTTGCAAGGGCAGCAGAAACAGCCAAGGCCGGTGCCGCGCTGCTGGGGACCCACGCGTGTGCTGAGCTGCTACGGCTTCCTTTCCGGACAGCCTCTCCACTCCCTCCTCTCCTGTTGCTAATTTTCATARAATTTATAGGAAGAGGGGAGGAGTTGGGAAGGAAAGAAGAGCAGAAGGCCCTGGACAGGAAACACAGACAAACCACAAAACCAGGTTACCACAACCACGTTCTTTCCAGCAGCCTTTCGATTCTGAATCTTTTAAGCTGCCCTTAGACCAAGATTTTCTTCCAACTTGCGAAGGCTAGATTCCTGCAGATTTCTGTTAACAAAATACAGAATTTCGCTCTATTTACACATACCTCTAAAGTATATACTTAAATAAACACTAATATCTAAATATCCCATGATACAACAACTGAAGCTCAAAGAAGCTGCGGGAAATATTAAAACTTAAAATAAAATTGTGAGAGTTCCAATCTTGAATCTCTATTCGGTACAGTACAATTGGGCCTGGCCTTTTTGTATCCTTTTATGAAAAATTAAGGTATAAATGGCCAAAAATCCAATCCTGATATCAGGGCAGGGCGTCTGGGTGACACACTGCATACTATGAATGAGAATGTGTCCGCAGCTGGTGGACCAAAATGCGATTTATTCACAGAGTATTCCTATTAGTCGTACATTATTTCTTGCCAGGGGATCTTTCTTCCAGTGTTCAGAAGAGATAGAAAAGATGGTCACAGATGTTAAAAAGAAACAGTTACAAGGAGCCTGGGGCTTGGTATTTTGCTCGATATGTGTTCAGAACTGGTCGAAGGACCACAAGTTATGGGGAAACTCACTCAAAGCAAGTCCTAACTACAAGCCAGCAGAAATAATCATAAAGCAAGACTGCACTAGCTTATTATGTCAAATCTGACTTTGTATCCAAAAAAGAAATATGAGCACATACTTCACCATTTACGCAAAAAGCTACATTTTGGATGATAGCTTAATGCTAATGACAAGCACCTGCAATATGTCCAATAAAATTACTAAACCAGATCTGCTGCAAAGAGTTTTTCCTTTTTTTTTCCACTGTTAAAATCGTCCATTAATGGCACAGTAATGTAAACCAGTAGGACAAAGTGGGCTTTGCAGAACTAAGACTTACTTCCATCATTTCCTACCTTCCGTCAGTAGCGAGCTGCCTTTCAAACAGCCGACAAGATCATAAAGCAGATGTCTGCGCTACACCAGAAAGCAACTGCAACAGAGCCGCAACAAGGGAAGCAGTTATGTGCTGCACAGGAGTTATTCACGATGAAACAACTTGCCCTACACCAGCCTGCTTCCAAACAGCAAGTTTAACCTCTTTCTGCTGATGAGGGGGCACACTCTGACGTGATGCAGCACATGCCTTCTAAATCATACCTGCATCGGGATCGTTTACGTCAAGGACTACGATACTTGGCCCAAGCTCTCCCATCAGAGCAGGGTCCATCCGTCCCAAGGGAGACGGTGCTCTTGGGTGAGTAGGCATCACCCAGGGAGCAGGGCTGGAGGAGATGCCACCTGGCCACTACAGCCTCACCAACAGCGAGTCTCACGGGACGGATGGTTTTGCCTAACGTAAGGGTTGGCTACATCGATGACTGGAACAGTCACCTCCAGCAACGRGGAAAGCGTCTGATGAATGAAATACCCTCTCCCTGCAGGGAGCGGGGATACTTTCATTAATTAYGACCTTCCAGGGTGCGCTCACTTGCTTCTGTCTGTGCTGAATTTCACGTAAGCCCTCTGCCACGTGCCACATACTCCCACGCTGCCTGAAGTGTTAGATTTTGTGCTTGGGTAGCTCGCGCAGCTGACAGATGTTTACAAACTCATGTTATCTGCACAGCTTCTTTTTGCCTACCCATCTGTGCTCCCTGATAGAAAATTATTCTACCTCAGGCTGGAATAACTTATGATTGTGAAATTAACTCATAATCAGATTTTTTTTTTATGCTGGTAGTATTCAGAGATTTTCGGTGGTCATTTTAAATTGACCCAAGCTGCTTATTTAAGATTCAGCCGTTTCTAAGCCGGTGGCTGAGGACACGCAGCACGATAGCCTTTTTAAGAATGGCACAACTGATCAGCCAGGGCTTCTGGAACACACAACTCGTCACAGTTTGCACCGCAGACTTCACACAGGTTTGGCGCAGGAGTCGGCCGAGTTCTTAAAAATCCTTATGAAAAAAATCAACACACGTTCCTCCCTGCTTCTAGCAGCAACGAAGGGACAGCTAGGTCTCACGGGTAGTGGCGTCACTTGAGGAAGAGCCGTAGCAGGCCTTCCCAGCCTGCGCGGTACGGAGCCCTCCCTTGGTGCAGGACCAGCACTCTTCACTGAGAGGTGACAACAGAAGAAGTCGGTGTCTACTAGCAGCATCTCRGAACAAACGACCGGTCAGATTACTTAGGAGGAGAGAACAGCAGTTTCACCTACAYGAATCGCCTTCAGCAAGAGTGTCTCCAGGAATGAAAACGTATCTCTATCTAAACCTTCCATTCCTTCCCTCGGCTGGTGCTCGGACTTACAGTGCATATATTTCTTAAACTCCTCAAAGATGAGCTGTCACCATTCTCTTCTCCAGCTCCTGAGAAATGCACTGGGGCCTTCCCTTGCATCAATTGCTGGAAGCGGGAGCATAAAAATAGCTGGGGATTTTCAGTGGTGCAATAGGATTTCAGCATAGGACCTAGGAACTTCACCTGCGGGATCATTAGTTTTCTGACCCCTCTATTACAGGAAGGCCTTCCAGAACACCGGTCACGTGGGGAGGGAAGACAAGAGCAGGGACTGCCATCACTGGAAAAATAGAAGCGTTTAGTCTAAAACCAGCTGGAGATTAATCTCAAACTTCACCTACAGAAATGTTCTGGATATGGGAAAAGCTACCTAGGGAGGGAAAGACAGAGCAAGAGGTCAGCTCTAAATTCCTAGCCCAAGCAACTTCGAGGCATCTCATCCTGAGCGTGGGTGAACTTGACTCACGCTGCTGCTGAGCAGAAGCAGGCTTGCGTGCAAGCAAGGCTCAGCACAGCCCTCAGGGGCAAACCCTGCACACCGCGGAGTAGCTGTTCACTTGGGCTCAAGCTTGCACTCATCTGCGAGTCGAGCCCAGCCTGGCATCTATCACATAACCCACCTGCCCTTGCAGCAGCACCAGGAGATTTGAGGATCTCTTTTACAAGAGGCCTGATGTTGCTTGCCACAAGGCAGCTGGGCTTTGCAGGCAGCTTGAAAGTAGGCTCAAACGGGGTGGACGTCTGCCAGAAGCAGACCCAGCGGCATCCCCCCACAGCAACAACAACCAGTAGTACAGATGAAATTAGAACCAGGGTAATTATTTTATCGGTATCCACCTTAGTTTAGCACTGATAGGAATATAATCAGCAGGGACAGGGAGTCAGGCTGGGGTTTAAAACCACATCTTGAAGGAAATTGGAGTGAGAAACCCAGAAGCCTGACTCTAAGCATTATTCAGAGATCCTCTACAAAGCAGTGAYTCCATTTCAGCAGGGCAGCATACTAGCTGAGAACTTCTTAAAAAGGCTAACCAAAGTATTAATTAAGGACTGCCTAACAACTTCAGGATTTTTCTGCTTTCAAACTGTTTATAAATTAATTCTAATTGTGTAACAATTAAAAGTATTTTTCCATTTCCAATCAATTGAACTGTAACTGAAGCTATTGCAAACATAAAAGACAGATGATGAAGATGGTAATAAGCATATTGCCACTGCGTCTTGAATAGTCACCAAGACTTCTTAGTGAATCTCATCTTTCACAACAACAACAAAGGATAAGAGCACAAGGCTATTTCATGCAGTCATCAAAACAAAATGCACTGAATATTATATTTCATACTAAATACATTACCCTGGCAGTTTGACACTCAACATTTCAATAGATATTGCGTCTCTCAACATTCTCGCTGAATTTCTGCAGATGGACTTTTAAGTATCAATGGAAGATTACTTTACTTGTCATACTAAAAAGATTTTAAAGGATGGCTGCACACACTTCATTTTTAATTTTTTTCTTTTTTTAAGGGAAACCATGAATTCAGAATACCAAAAGGTCAAACACTGTGCTTTGTAGCAGTCCTTTGTGGTAGTGTTCTTGCAACAGCTAAACTGTCTCTTGTCCTTGATTTGCCCAGTGAAGGATTGGAAGCATTTGATAAAAGCTAAGCTGCAAAAAATCAAACAAGTAACTACCAAGGAAAAAAATAACTCAGTAAGTTTCTGGACCTCATGAAAACATGAATGTTACAGGATTTTAAAAGAAGGG
>NW_028185595.1:23003-27203 GCF_003343005.1 Rhea americana
GAAAAAAGGAAAAAGGGGAAAAAAGGAAAAAGGGAAAAAAAAGGAAAAAGGGAAAAAAAAGGAAAAAGGGAGAACAGCAATGTATTAGCCTAGGAAATCATGTGAATTTTGAGATACAATTCTAGATTTCTAGGAATTGAAAAGCTGGCAATGCTGAATAGAAAATGCAGTCAGTGTATGCTGGTCACTGGTTCTGCAACACAGGACCCTGTTGCACCTGACGCACATCTTCTCCCTGGTCGAAGTGACCGCTGACCGGGTCAGACCTCAGCGGCAACTGCTCGCCACACGCCGGCTCTTCACACAGCCGTCGTCTCACCCACGACAAGCTTCGATGGGCCACTGCTATGACACCCAACAGCAATTAAGCACCCCTGCAAGTCGCTGCTGTTCTAGAAATACAAGTTTCATCTTTTTCCGATGGGGAAGGAGAGGGTGTTTGTTCACTGAGAACAAGCTTCATTACTCACACGGCAAATCTGCCAGTAGATGATCGTGGAACGGATTGTCACTTTTCCCTATCCATTTTGTAAAGATATTGCTTTCTTTCCAGACTGCAAGCATCACTTCTAACTGGATTTTGAATTATAATGTGAACTTTACAAAATTATTGGTGCTATTCATACTGCTAGTTAGATTCGACTGAATGGCAATATTTTCTGCCCTACCCCAAACCAGCACCTCTTAGTATTTTATATAAAACAACCACGGACAGCAGAAATCGAACATTTCCAAGTAACGTAAAATACTACATTGTACTGAGTAAACAAGGAATAAAACATTTTTATACTTCTCCTTAAACTTATTTGCTTTTTGAAAATACTTACACAGCATAGAAGACACAAGGTTATTGAGAAATACAGCCAGTTCCTCCTCTTTAATTGTAACATTTATGCTTTTTGTTCCGCTAGCAAAAAGCAACGAACAGTAATAACGCAAGATAAACATACAAGAAACTTATACGATGGTAAAACAACATCACCCTAATGCTTTCATTTAATTACCCTGAAACGCATTCTATTTAATATTCATTACTCAAAAGCCAATTTAAAAGAGAAAGAGGTGAAGGGACTTATTCAGAAAGACGGACTGTCATTCACTGCAATAGTTATCTAATATACAGAAGTTAATAAAGCAGATTAATCTACAAGTCCCTTTAAGCCATCACTGAGTTTAGAACAACTGCCTCTTTGACCCCTAACCCTCCCGCTGTGCACCAGTAGCAGGTGCCAGCTGCACGAAAATTATGGCTGACGCGTTTGAACGCAAAGTCTTTTCTTACTTTGCTTCTGACCAGCAGCTGACCCGGTAGGAACGATTGTTTCATGCGCTGGCCTAAAGGCTACATAAACCAGCAACTGATAAACAAAAGCATACACACACCAGCTGCCTAGCCCGAGGGGGCGCATCCAACACTGACACCCGTAGCAGTTTGCGCTGCGAGCCCAGTCGCGGCTTTTTGTTCCGTCCGCGAATTCTGGACAATACTTGTTACTTCGCGGAACGAAACTTCTCTCCGGCCCAGGAATGGTTTGCGTAAACCGTATCATGGCTTCAATGATTAAGAGGAGAGTCCTAATTTGATTTAGCGCCATTATTAAGAGCATGAAGTCTTCGGATACATCACTAATGATGATCCATTTTAACACTAAAAGTCTTAAAATCCAATTACTTGACTCACATGACAACGAACCACAACATGGCTTTAAACAAAGCAGTATCAGGAAAGACACTAAGCTCATTAATATTTTTGATTTCTTAATTGACGACACTTATACAGCTATATGTTACAAGCTATATGTTTAGCAACATACTTGAGACTTAGGTTGCTGCTGCCTTTATACATGTGCAATAAATAGTCTGTATGAAAGAAAAGTAACCGTATTTTTCATTAAGATAAGATGGTTCTGACATAGTTATTTTGCTGATACAAATTACACAACCACAAAAACAATCAGAGTAATGATTAAATGTAGTTATGTACATGGGAGACTACTAGTGCAAATGTTAACATATTTAAATGGCTTCCCTTCATTAAAAAAATTATATATTATATTAAACCATCAATCATATCGAAACACTAGAGTCTAAACGTATTGTCACTGGTTAAAATAAATGACTTTGAGACTGAATTTTGGCTCACTCAATATGCTGCCTATTCTGTTGCTTAGCCACCCAAGTCTCTGCTGGCTTGGGCTACATCTGGTGTATTTCCATCCCTTTCAATTAATAAAGAAAGTTATGATAGTATTGGATAACATCTTTAAATTGTGCTAAGAGGTTGAAAACAGATGTCCCAGTGAAAATCTCTCTCACTGCTGTACCAAACCTTTCAAGGCTCAAGCCTGCAAAAGCTGAACACTCTTGGTCCTGATTCAGCAGAGCATTTAAACACACACTTAATTTTCAGCAGAGGAACCATCTCACCTGTGGCTTTGATCTGCCCTTAATATTAATATGCTCAGGGTGCTCAGGTACTGAATGCCTTGCACAACTGGGCTCTGTCAGTACAATCCAGATTTTTTCTGCCTGACGTGCTTATATGCTACTGCTTCTGCACCTACTACTCTGCATGGACCAAGAAGTGTGCCTTATAGACACATCTCCTCTTGATGTTTTTATTTCAATTATTGTGCATAGCTCCACACTAGCTGTATATGATGCTGAGGTTTATCTGAAAAACAAAACATTGCTGATTTTACTACATAAAAGGGAAAAAAGGAAAGTGGCAATTTATAATACATTTTTATGCTAGTAACACCACTTGTTTTTTCATTGCAACTGGCATCTTTATTTTCTGTTATACATTTACTGTGCAGCGTTGCCGTGCTGCCTCATTTAGTGCATCTTAGTCATCCCGTCAAGCTCTAAGTCACGAGCGCYGCGCTGGAACCACCGTGCTGCTGGCGGTGTCATCCTCCTACCGCCGCAGTCCCGCCCAGCCCCGCGCCCCCGTCCCAGACACGGCCGCGCTCCACGGCCCCCCGGCCCTGCCGCGGGCCCACCCGGGCCGAGGCGCAGAGCCTACCCGCCAGCAGCCGGCCGCCGCGACCGCCGAGCCGGGCGGTGCGCGCCTGTTGCTCCCTCCCCACCTCGGGGCAGCCCAAGCGGCACGCGGCACCTCCCAGGCGCCGGCAGGTCGAAGAGACTGCCTCGGCCGCACGCTGTTTCTTGGCACAGCCACGGCGCAGACCTCGACTGAGCATTTGCCCGATGCTGTTCAAACTTAGCTAAAAAAAAAAAAAAAAAAAGAGGAAAGAAAAAAAGAAGTCAATGTCATTACCCACTGAATTCCCTGAAAATAATACGTCAAATGCAATCGTCACGCAACAACTTCCGCAGTCGCCACAGCCCCGTGCGCAACACACCTCTCCGAGAAAAGCCCACGAGGAGAAGCGATCACTGAACCGTCACTGAAACGTTACTTCGATTGAACCAGCCAGCCGAACCTTCCTCCCCTTCTCCACCAAGCACAGCCTTACTTCAGCGCTGGGTAAGCAAAGACTTCTTTACCTATCGCGCATGGCTGGTGGGAACGTCCGTCAGAACCGTGGGTGCAAGATGCCACAAACCTGATCGATCTGGGGGAAGAACTAACGCAAACGGTGCTTTACCCCTCCCAAACGGGACTGACAGCCTGATCTGTACAATTCCACGAGAGCAGCGTAAGATAAACGTAGCAGCTCAAAAGCAAAAGATAAAATAAAAAATCACACTCATTTATGAAGCAGAGCAAACATGGGCTTCACCTGTTTTACCTGACATCAAAACATCCCTCCTGAAATAACAGCATAGGAAGGTGGAAACCTTTTATTTATTAAAGTTCTTCTAGTCCAACATACCATAACAGCAATACTCGAATTTAATAAATTTAATAGCGCTTTCTAACCATATAGCTCAAATTACGCAAGTTAATTGAGTTTAGCAGCAAGACGCCTTCTCGAGGAGGCTGCTTGCAGATGCAGCTCAGACGGAGGAGCCTGCGCAGGAAAACAAAGCCTGCGGCGGCGAAAGGCGCGGGGCCGAACCGGCAGCCGCACTCCAGGCTTCGGGCAGACGCCGGCACTCCAGCCTCGCCGCTACGAAGCTGTTGTGCTCCCACAGGCCGTAGCTCCTGCTCCGCGCAGCCCCACTCACCACTCAGAAACGAAGCTGCTACGGGGCCCGCCCAAGCAGCCGGCCGCGAGCCAGGCGGCTCCG
>NW_028185595.1:27603-91906 GCF_003343005.1 Rhea americana
CCGAGAGCAGCTTCCCTCTGCTCGAAAGCGAAGCAGCGCCGTGGCCTGCGGAGACCCACCTGGAGAAAGTGTTGCGACTAGTAAATAATTGCAGTTATCATTGCATCAGTTTAGTTTAAAGAGCTGACAAACCTCTCTAAACTCCAAGCRCAATTAGTCATTAGGGTCTAGTTTTTCAGCACTGTTAAGCAATTTGTAACCCATTCCTTTTAATAGGGTTATGCATTACTTAACCGGCACAGATGTCTTGAAAACTGAAACCGCTGGTTATGAAGCAGCAACCTTGTTCATTAGCTTCCATGATAGTCAAATCATCTATAAAAACAGTGTTTAATGGCCAGCCGATGAATAATCAATGTCTCACTTTTCATCCGAGTGTGAAAAGGAGAATAATCTAATACCTCGTCCCTCCGGTGAAGAGCGAGGCCTTGGGTTGCGTTTCCATTCAGGGCTGATTTATAACCCAGTGGAAACCTGATGTAAACATATGATCAATGAGTCCCATCATTGCTGATAATAACCCCCAACCGGCCCACTCCCTCATCTCAAAAGCCATCCCTTCAGGCTATTAGTTTCGTCCAGCTAATCCTCTGCACGATTCCTGCCTGCTGCTTTTACCTTGGCCATCCGTTCAGTCCAGCAGACTCGCAAGTAATTTTATACGCAGCAGAGAGCGGGTGGAATTGATTTTTCGCTCAGTGCTCCGTTCCCATCTGAATAATTATCAATTTTACTGCCTCATAAAGGGAAGAGTCAAAATTTCAAATCAATTCAAAAGAGCTTCTGAGACTACAGAAACTGTGCATGAGAATAAAGGTCAAAGTTGTCAGCGACCCCRGGAGATGATGTCAGATATTAGTACACCGAGCAGTTGACATCAGAGGCACTCAACATGATATGACTGGTGCTAATGCAAATCATATTTATGCTGACTACTGGAGACCAGCCATTAATATTTAAAAGAGTACGTGAAAGCCTGCATTCAAAATAAATATATTCTACAGAATAGGAAGTTAATAAAGACAGATCACTGCTTAGTCATATGCTGTAAATTGAAAGATTACTGCATATTAACAGATCAAATACTACATTAAGGATGCTGCAAATGCAAGGAAGTCCCGAGTCCGGGTTGCTACTCTGTCCTCTACGTTTAAATCCTTGTACACAAGCCACCATACTGAATAAGCTGACATGACTAACTTCTTTGCTAGTTTCCGCAAAACTCCTGTTAGACAAGTAAAACATGAGTACTGTGACAAGGAAATCACATCATACTCTGATAATGATGTCAATAATAAACATTACTGATACTCTCACAATATCCTATATACTCTCAGGAATGTATTACTTACATTACTTTTTAACTTCAGTGACAATAATAAAGAAATGACAGTAACAGCCGTGTGATGACTGTAACTGTACAGTTTTTCTCCAAACGACAGCATGTCTTTTAGAAAAACACAAAGATAACTACAATAGCCACCTGCACTTTGATAACAACTTCTCTCTTTGTTACAGCTTCCAGACTTGTGAAATGTGTCTCCTGCAGTGGCRTCTTTGGAGCTGTATCAGGAATCTAGGGATTCTTGTACATAAGCACGTTTAAATAGCATAGTGAAATTCTAATGGAATGTGGCATGAAGTAAATTTGGAAATATGTAACTATTAACATCTTGATCTCACCATAATGCACTTGGGCTATAATAAACACGAACAAGTTGGGAAGGGTAAATCTTTCCTAAGCACTGCAGCGACCACTTCCTTTTCAGAAGCACCAAATTTAGTTTCTATTGTATTTTATCTTTAGCCAAAAAAAAAAAAAAATCTAACTATGACTCACCTACTGCAAAATAAAATATTCAAACTCAATAGCGAACAGTCTTTCAACATACACATCTAACTATCAAAATGTGTGGTTCAACGCCATAAATTCTTCTTCCTCCTCCTAAAATATTTTAGAAAGTTTTCTGTACCATTTTTCTACAGAAATGCATCGATCTCGCATACCTTATTTTGTGAGCAAAAATGAAACACAAATAAGAAGTTTTAAGATGGGAACACAGAGCAAAGTATAGTACCTACGCTTTTCAGCATGACAAAAAATACCTTCCATCTTCAGCTGTCATGAGAASCCAGTTGAAGCTGCTCAGGGTTGCCTACCAGCTTACGGAGATTGGTTCTGTTACTAAATGGTCAACATTACCCTGGTGTTCAATACCATTAGAAAATCAGAAAAATTCAGAAATTTAATGATTCACCTGCTGTAATACTTCCGGGTTCTGCTGCATGAAATGAAGCAATCTTTGTCCATCCTGTGAAACTGCTCTACATCTTAGGGTCTTCTTGCCTTCTTTAGCTATGTGCTTGAAGAGGTAGGTAACAATGTAGTCTAAACTAGCGCAACAGCTGGAGGAGACAATTGTATCTGCATTGAAAAAAAAAAAGTAGTTTTCAAATTGTTTACGTTAAAGAAAAATTAAAAACGATATTTTGATACTCGGAGAGCTTAACTTCAGTAATCTTTCTGACCTTAGACTAACTGATACATCAACAAGACTATTTCTGATGTATGAAGTGGCCAGCTCTGGAGATTACTTCTCCACACAGTGGTATCAGTTCTTCACTTTATGAGTGCCTGGATATCTCCATGTACTAAAAGTCCTATGAATTTTTGTGGGATCCTGTGTGAATGCAGCCACTGCTCTGAAAGTTGAGAAGTGCACAGTGTGATTTTACTGGTTGGTATTCAGCTCCACATTCAKAGGACTCTGGATGCCTGCAAACTAAAATTCTGTTTTGATCTCCCTCCTGAAGAGTCAAGGTTAAATCCAAAGAGTTATTGTCAAGATTTCTATCAAACAGTATTTCATAATGCTTCCCTGCCCCTCGTAGCTTACATTTAGTATGTCAGGCAGCGAACGAACCAGGGCCGTGAAAGSTAATAAAAAGATGATCACAGAAAAGGCAGCGGTTGCTTTATTTAAGAGCTAATAATCCAAGTAGGTTAAAATATATTAAGTATGGCTGGTCACTGGCTAATATTTCATAAATGTCCCCAAAACAGAAATTCATGACAGCAAAGGATACTGTTGGAAAGCAGAAGCAAAAGCCACTTCATATCTTTACTTACTGTTTCTGTAAGTAAGGGAGATTAAAAGCTTAAACCTATTTGCAGAGTAAATGTGTCTGCCTGATTTATGTAAGTTATTTTGTTGCTAGGTGTTGCCTGCTGTGCCGCTGCTGTGAAAGAGGATTCTGTTCACTTATATGCATCAGCATGATGAGGATAATAGTGTTTTGGTCCTTGTTGCTCAYGCACTCTCCTTTCGTCTTCCTCTTGAAAATAGTAGTGCAGCCCTTCCCCCTTACCAGCTGCTGTTTCCTTCTGGCCTGACACCAGAGAGATTTCTTGCACCCATGAACAGTGGCTGCAACTTTAACATTTGCAACTGTGACCTCTCTCAGCTCCAGTTTTGTAGTTTTGGTAAGAGACACATTTTTAAAGAACTGCTGGTTCCTCAGGATACCAACACCAGCTGAAGCTGTGTGTACGCGTTCACTGCTTTATTTTGCTGAGTGCACGGTTTAGCCATAACTGAGATTCTCTGCAATTGCAAACATCATATCCAAATGAGAGGAGCATTTAGGACTCCATCCTGCTTCCACTGACTTCAGCTAGAACTTCTCTGGGCCCTTTATAGTTCACAGTATTTATTTTAGATGGGCCACTGGAGTAAGAGATGTGTGGGGGTTGCAAAAGGAATTAAACTGTTAAAATGCTCATTTTGAGGGAAAAGGGATTAGAAGGATCCAATTAAATGTACTTTGAATTCTTTAAACTATGCTAATTTGGAGGCCTGCCAACCTTGCAGTGTTCATTTAAACACATCCCTCTAGACACTGAAGTATTTTGATCTGTGTCTGTTTAACTCCTTAAGCTCTGTGCTGACACTGTTAACTCTTTGCCAYCTAAAAACTTACTGTATTTTTCTAACAGCATTCTCAAATAAATAYTGAGAAAATATTTACAGGAAAGCCAGCTACAAATGGACTCCTAAGACTTGATTCTCCAAAACATCCGGCTGACTTACAGCAGGAGGTTGAAGTGATCTAACAGCTCACAGAAGTGAGCTGGGATGTCTTGACTCTGTCTCCACTGGACCACTGGATTTCCTAAGGTTGAATTTAACAGAGCAGGTTCTTAGAAAACGTTGCCTGMACCAGGCTAAGTTCAAAGTTATGATTCTTGCCAGAGTAGACAGCAGAATCTGGCGTTCGTTGTGCTCTCAACTAAGAGAGTCCCGCATATAAACTGGAAATGCAATTCAAGGTGGAATTGAATCACCATCAATAACAACAACTGAGATATTTGAAAATACATATTTCATAGGAGGGCTCTGCTGTATTTCTAAACCAGTGCTTAACTCTATTTCTTTTTAAATTGAATAATACAAAGTAAATCACTATCATCAGTTTACAAAACAGCAGTAGTTCTAAACATGCTGATACTGTACAAACAGATATTTTACATTCGACAGTAAGTGATTTTAGCAGGACAGCAGACAGGTCTATGTTATCATTTGCTCATGAGAATCTGATATGAGTGTTAAGAGCTACTTAAATTTGCCCATAACTATATATCAAATATGCTTCTCTATGCTCATTTTTCCTTTTGATTGCAAGGATATAACAGACAGGGAGCGTCAAGCAAACTCCCTTGAATGACTCTTCTGGGCATGTGGAACCTTGTGGTGGAGCAGAATAGCTTCTCACTAAATCTTAATGAGACAAGCCAGGCAACCAAATAAATAGAATAAACAAGTGAAACAAGGAGCTACCAATTCTGGGCTATAGAGAGAAGAAACGGATGGAAAATAGAGACAGGGTAATAAAAACGCTCAGATGAAAGCTTGGATATTCCGGAAAAAATGCAGTCAAACCAAGTTTCTTACTTCCAGTCAGCTCTTATTATTTTTGAACTAATTTAGGGGGAGGARGGTTAAGCAAGCAGGCTGTGGTCGCAGAAGATGCCCAAACTAGCTCCACGTGTGTCAGCGTGGCTCCAGTCACAGGTCAGTACAACTTTGTTCATACAAAACTGGGCTCCGTGGACAACACCTGCTGGCTAGGCAGGTGCTGCTGGTGGGGAAGGGACGAGGCTGATGACTCCAGGCATCGGTCATCATCACCATCATCAACTGSCCCTTTTTGTTTTCTTCTTCTCCAGTATGCATTCATTTTATGTTTTTTCAGGGCTCAATTAACACACACTTTTTAATTATCTCTGCTTGTTTGCCTTATGTAGGTAATCCCAATCAGCCATTAGCTCACGTAACTGAATGCTGAGTATGTACATTGGAATGGRTTATGTTATCCCCCCAAAAGTCAACAAAAAACAAAGTAACTTGAGGGTATCTTTTGGTCTTAACACTATGACAACAGCATGCTGAAGGGGAATTGGTTTGGAACAGTTTGATGACATTACTGAATCACTGTAAATTAAAAGATTTTGTGCCGTTTTTCACATAAAGATAAGGAGACAGAGTTAAGTGGTATTTTCCCTGTCCTTCGCTTCCTTACAGTTCAATACCAGTATTATTTCCCTTTGAGACTAAACCTGGAAAGTAAATGGATTTAGCAATTTAACATCTAAATTAGGCAGCGAGACAGAAAAAATGTTTTACGTTTTCCTCAATGAATAGCATACTATACTATTAATCATATGAGAATTAGAAAAGCTTCACAGAAATTAGTGACAACATGCCAGGCAGACTACATTAAAAGGCTCTGATCCACTGAGTCAGCTGTGAAAAAGCCAGGTAAACACTTTAGAAGAAAACTACTGGAGTGTTTATCTTCACAAGAAAAGCTCAGATGAGGACTTCCATTATAGCTGATTTACAGCCAGGGGCTTCCTAAGGCATACGTACTCTTCCATAGGATTTATAAAATGTGGAATCAAGCAAGGTATTTATCCAGAAACAGAATGCACATTCCTTAGAAAAAAGGATTTGGGGAATGTTTATCCTATAGCTGATCACAGTGAGAGCCTCAAAGGTTTCACATGCATAGAGGGCATGGGGGAACGTCAGACACCTTTTTCCAGGAAACAGAAGTGATCTCTTGGTATTTAAYTTCTAAAATAAAAGGCTAGCTATTTCATTTTTATAAGCATTTCCAGAAATGTCTTGAATGTTCTGATCAGTTTAAAACACRATTTTCCTTCCGAAGGCTTATACCCCTGACCCTACTATTAGGGGGGGACGTTTTTGTGGCATTGATGCAATTCACTGAAAAATAGGTGCACTGGGTTACACTCACCCACTTACCAAGGGCACAAGGATGTAYGATGTGACAAATTAACTAGAGATTGTTAAAGTAAAGTTGATAAGTTAAGTGAATCACTAAAATGAAGATAGCCAATAGCTCAAATGGAAGAGATGTAATGTGGAATAACAGCAGAGATGGCAAACACAGCCTGCTAAATTGGTGGCTGTCAATCAAAGCAACCTTCAGCACAATATATTCATTTGCAAACAATAAGCAYGCAGACTCACAGCAGAACCATCCTACAGGCTGAAATTGCTGTACTATCATTATAAATGACAAAGCACTCAAAATATTTGGGGGAAGATGGATTTCAGCATTATATAATAAAATGACTTGAATACTTCTTTACTACTGTTGCTTAGCTATTCACTTCCCATTTTCTCTCTAAGATTGGTTTCCCTCTTGCAGCAGAAACTGCTGAATGTGTTTAACATAGCAAATGCTTTGTGAGTCTCACTGCATTCACGCATTCCTATGGGGCTTGACTGACACTTGGCGGTAATGAGAAACACTAGTTATTACAGAGAAACATCTATACACACAACTGTTAGACATCCCCATTTTTCTCTTAATACATCACCCTAATCAGTGAGGACTACAGTAAGGTTTTAGGCAGCTTCCTAGTCAAAAAATGTATAAATGCATGATATTCTTGCATAAATGCATGATATTCTTGCGTGACCAAAATGTAATTAATTTATTTTTTGTTCCCCTAAATGCCTTGTCTCCTTCTCTGTATCTCAAATGAATTTTAACCAGTCCCTCCCCAGATAAAATTTTCAGACAGTAATCTGGTAAAAAGAGTACATTTAACAGTGMAAAAGAACTAAATGACCTGCAATCAGGCTGCTACATTTTTATCGTCATTCAAAGTATGCTTCTGTTGCACTGATTCCACTCTGAAGTGGAATTACACACAGGAARCACTGAATAATTAAAAAAAAAATCAAGTTCCTCTTTTCTACTGATAGAGATATCTTTAGATTTCTGAAATCATCCCATACCTGTGCAGAATAGGCACTATTTATACAACAGCTGTGCTGATCAAATGAAAACAAAACCCCGCAGATTCCTGTCTGCATACTAAGACATTTTACTTCTGCCTGAGCTTCGCTGAAAATCTCTCCATTAACTTGGAGATACAAATAAACCTTAAGTACCTATTCTTTCTTTAGCTGAGTTTAAGTAATTCTTACCTAGTGCAGTAAGTCCTTCAGATATTGAGGTAAGAATATAGATTAGGACCTGGGGTTCTAAACTGGTAATGAAACTCATATGATCTTGGGTCAGACACTCCAAAAGCGGGTAGTAGGCCTGGCTTAGTTTTCGGTATTGCTGAAAAAGAAAGTATACATTGATAGTAAATGTGGGTATTATCAACATTAACCGTTGATAGAAAAATTATTTTACGTTTTTTTATCATGTGATCAATTATAATTTAGCCATTAAATCAGGACCTTTTTACAGATAAAATATTTTCTGTTTTATGGTATATTTCTACTTTTCAAATTTACCATAGACTGTAAGCTCCCTATTAATCTAAAATAAACCCTTTGTAATACCATAACGGTATCACGCTTTCCCCTGCTGCGCAGCTCTCAGTCTAGTAAAAGCAGCATTCCCCGGTGTTCAGGGCATCAGTTCGACAGGATGGCAGCCGGCAGGAAGCCTTCCTGAGGTTTATCACACATTTCCCCAAAGCCTCTCTGAGATACGCTTTTGTACTTCAGCTCACTGACTTCCACCAGGGTCCGTGAAGGCAAAGGCACCTGCCTGAACCCGCTGGCACAACCAGCATCTTCCTCTTAATGACCCTTATTTAAGGCATTTATTTTTACAGTTGCTAGGAGAGTGCCAAATGTGTATATTTTGCTATACAGCCAATACACTAATTTGGTCTGACAGCAACTTTTCCAGTTCTAAGGACTGTGGATTTTTTTTTTTTTTTTTTTTTTTTTTTGTGGCCGGCACCAATCTGGGTATTAACCATCTCTATCTATCTGGCTTGTCCCTTGCTGCGAGAAAATGGCAGCTGTGAACAAAAACGGCATCAAAAAAGTGTCGCAGCTCTAATTCAGGCTGATAGGGCACAAGATTTGCTGTCTTCCCACAGAGGTAAAAACATGGTGTCAAGACACCAAAATAGCGTACTTGAGTTTAAAGATTTTAATCTCACAGAAAATCTTGTACGAAGTTAAAAATCTTGTAGAAAATACACAGTTACAACTTACAGACTGAAACTAATTGCAGAGCAGCTGAATCTGTCGGGATGTTTGACAGTGCATCCAGGCAACTTAAAGAGGTGTACAAATATCAAAAGGGCCAGAATCGGGCTCTTCGCTTTTTCAAGACAAACTTACTGAAAATTCTGGAAACGCTGCTGTCTCAGACGCAGTCCTACCATACCTGCCATTTTAGACGTCACTATATAAATAAATCCAAGTAATTGGGCTGAAAGCTGCGTTTGAGCTGTTCTAGATCCCTCTGTCTCATTATAACAATACAAAGCCTGTGGTGGTGTTATTTCATATTTCACGTAAAGACTCCCAAGATGAGTAATTGCTTACTAGCAAGTCACTGTGGGATACTGAAAGCAGCATTTTGACAAAGGCCTGAAGTACATTGTCAAAGTGGTTGTCCCCATACAACTTGAAGACGCCAAAGCTGACATAATTTCCACATAAGGCAGATTTGAGTGCAGAGTAACAGATGGAAATGCCCTTGAGTTTCAACGGATAAACCTGATCTTTTGACAGAGTCCCAAGAGAGAGGATCTGATTACCTGTTTTCATAAAAAGAAAGAAAGAAAGAAAGAAAGAAACTTATATAAGCAGTTGAAAATCTACAATATTTTGATGGCACTATCTAAATTCCATTTTTTTGCCTTTCATTAATATTTGCATGAAAATTTGTTTCTGCAATTGATGTAAAAGATCAGTCAGGTAGGCATGACCAGAGCTTAAAAGCAACCAAAGAATTAGAATGCAAAAATAAAAATAAAAGCTGTGGAATTTCCACTATTGATTTACACCCATGACTGGGTCCATTACCATGAATTCCTTAATCTGAACAGAGTTGCAACACATRGTTTTATAGTTTCACATGCTGTAGCATAGCCTGGTTTTGACCCATTATCATGAAGGTCTCTTGGGATGATTGCTGATGTATACATACACTTAATATATCCCTCAGAAAACAAATATGACCATTATAAAAGCCTCTATTTTACCAGTCACAGATGGGAATGACTTTAATTAAACTCCATGTTTATAATGTAAAAATTGCAGCTAACTGTAAATATTTGCTGTTGCTATTATATTAACAGGCAATAATCGCTTTTCAAGCCACTGCGCAGCAGCACAGTAGATCCTCCGCAATCCTCCATACCAACCTAACTATTCATAAGGCCTCACGATCACGTTTTCTAAGTATCTTGTAATAATTTAATGCTCATCTTCACACCACTCCAAGTTAGTTTGTCTTCATGACTAAAACATGTTTTTGTAACCTTAAGTAATTAACGAAAGTGAGTTAAAATAGCGGAAAGGAACACAGCAAAGACGAAGCACTGAAGTTCTACCATGAGGCAGCCTCATCAGGTCAACCCCAAGTGACACTGYCCTTGGCAAGCCTGGCTTGCACTAAAAACCAACTGCCTGCTCTAATACTCCGTTATTACTCAGTAGTACCTCCTGCTTGTAAACTAGACAAAAACGACACATAAGCTTGCATTTTTAAAAGTATTCCTACAAATAAAAGCACAAGAGTCTACAGTGCAAACGCTCAACTCATCGGCTTTAGCTATCTAACTTAGTTGTTGTGACTATCACAACACCTTGGCTCAAGGAGCAGCAAGTGAATTGGACCATTCGCTGTTTAAAACCTCAATCACTGCCAGCTGCGAGAGGCAGGTATGACAAATAGATTTGGCTTCTCTAATAGGCTATGCAAACATGCCCCMAAAACTCTTGCCTGAGATCGCCCAGAAATCACAGTGGTGAACCTGGGAACTGAACCCAGAAGAACTGAACCCAGAACTTYCGCAGAAGCCACAGAACAGCAGCCAAAACAATTGAATTGCTTTTCTTCCCCTTACACAGTTGGCTACTAAATAGTAGCGTAGCAATTACTGGTGTCCATTCACAACTAATGTTTAAACTAATAAAAGCACAAGGACATAATGTTGTCTAATACGTATTAAGGCCTGATACGAAACTGAGCCTCCACACAGCTCTCGCTTCCACCCATGCAAATTCCCATCTGCGGATCATATTCCTGYCTTACTGTGATTCTTTTTTCTTCATGTTACTTATTACCAACTAGGAAGAACTTACATTTTACACTTCGAAAAAGGAGATGGAAAACATTGTTTCTAAACATGTCACACATCAAAATACTACCCATTTGGTATAGGTTAATGCAATATCATAAAGAGGAGGACAGTTACCATTTAAAACATTAATGTTCTTCATCACTTCAATCTAATACAAGGCAGCATATCTGGCAGATCGTAAAGGAGTACCCCAGTATAATAAAAAGACTATGAGTCCAACCAGGGAATTACTTAGAAGTGGTAACTGAGGCCTGTAAGAAGTGGGAATGGCATCACTACAACTACAGAACTACCTTAAGAATGACTTCTATCCAAAAGACTGTCTTTAAAAAGCAGAACACATCAGAAAAAGAAGATCTTCTTCTCATGTACTTGGATAGTGTTTACTGTAATACTTTACATTACCTAGAGATTACCTTTGAATAAAATTAAAATTAAAAAAGGTAAATTCCTTTTAGCCTCCTACAGTAACCACTTAAGACATCCCAGCCATGTCATCTGAATTAGCGTTTATCTTTTTGACATGACTTACTCTTGAATGTAAATGAGAAAATCTGTGAATTTCAAATTCTAGAAAAAAATTCAATTCTGTTTGTGAGATAAAGTAGGAAGGAGCATACTTTTTTGTTGTTTTTGAAAGCCACTGTATAAACAGCATACAATGCTTACAACAACGGACAAAAAGATAAAATTTCTTAATGTAGCCTTATTTGGTTTTCTCCACTATTAAATGCTCAGTTGAAAAGTTCTACTTTAATAATACAAATACATATCTGGCTGCAGAAACCAGGCAAGGCAAAATCCTATTCCCAGGGCAAGGAGCGCCTTTGACGTCATCGCTGAACTCTCCCAGCATGGCACCAGGGGGTCCGAGCTCCTTGAAGTACTTGGTAAAATATGCAACAACAGACGGAAAGAGCTCAGGACCTGTCAAAGTGGCAATTAGCTACTTAATATGGAAATTAATTGGAAGTCAATGGAAAAAACAGAATGTTGAGGAAAGAGCTGGAAAGACACTAGGAATACTTCAGCCTCGGAACACAAAGTCCAGAAGCTACACACTAGGGCAGATCTTCCATCATTTACTATTGCAGGAAAAAAGACTCTATAATTAAAACTTTCTGTTTATCAACATAACACATTCAATATCGGCAGGCACAAAGCCCGCTCCCTCACCCYGGGCAGGCAGGGCAGAAGAGCAGATCAGTGCCTAGCCTTCTGGTGAAAACCCGGAGAGGAATTTGGAATTAGTGCGAGACAAAAAGCTGCTTTTTGCAAGTGGATAGTGCCCACAGAGAACTGTTCTGCGCTTGTGGGCCCATTCTAAAAGGGTCTAGGAGCAGGAACAGCTGAGTCCAGATCAGCAGCAGAGGTGAAAGACCTCGTGGTCCCTTTCACCAGTGCCCCAAGCCATCAACCTATGAGTCAGTGGATRGAGCGCTAGAACAAAGAGTAGCGCTTTAGCATTAGTTATTGAAAAAAAAAATAAGTAGCATGGTGCTATGCCTGACTAGATAAAAAAAGAAAAAATGATGTAGTTGTAACATTTAGCAGGAGCTTCAGGGGAATATTTTCACACACCACAGATACTACTGAACATAAACTAATTGAGTGAGGTGCTTGGAATCAGGTCAAGAATGGCTCCTTAGCCACGGAGGATCTGTTTACACTTATAATCCCTGTAGTTGAGGACCAAAATATATTTTTATTCATTTCTATTGTTAAAAGGAACAAGAAATGAAATCAATGTAATAATGATCTTTTGCCTACATAATTTAAAAATTATGTTCTAAATTATGTTCTTGCCAAAATGAAAACTCTGTAGCGACTGCTCAGGCAAGTTTTGGTGTCACTATTGAGTGTTAAAAATAAAATTTTTAAAAAATCAACTTACACCAAATTCTTAAGGCTCTCTGCCCAGCGGGAGCACGTCAGGATGAGCACCTTCCCTTTCCCTGTCCTCCTAACTGCTTCTTACAGCAGCAACTATCAGACAAATATCATTACCTTATGGCTGAGTTTCATTTCAGCAGGGCCTGTTCTACATCTCAGTCCAATAAGCAGTATTTATAACAATACAACTAAATTGTGTTTTAATGTGTGAGAACTGGATGGAAGTTAAAAAATGACTTTGGTGAGCTTAAACAAAGGTTGTGAGAATTTATTTTATTTATAAAGTAAAAATTTATATTGTGCCTTTTCCCCTTTCATATTTTTTATTATTCACTGCTGCCCCAGATGGACGGTTTTGAATATACACTTCCCAGGCATTTAAAATGTTAGGGCAGAATAAGGAAGCGGCCATATATATATTAAAAAAAAAAAAAAAAAGTAAAACATGAATCAAAGATGAGAACTAGCTTCACAACTAATTTTTTAAAGCTGCCACAACAACAAAACACGTGTAAAATCTCTCAAATCAGTACAAAAAATCAGCACATGCGCACAGCCAAGATAAATTTGCCAAAAAAAAAAACAGGCTATCAAGTCTGAGTCCATAYTGCGGAACAACGATTGTGAAAAAAAGGAGGGGAGATGAGCAGTAACTGAGAACACTTTTAAACTAAGCTGCTGATTAAAAATACCTATTATACAGCAAGAATCAGTTTTACAACTAAGTTTAGACAGAACGGATTACCCCACTAAGTTTTGAAATACATGTTGGAGAAGCAATTTAAAGCTCATTAGAAATAATTGTGTCTGGCTACTGGAAAACGTGGCAAAATTTAATCCACATCCAAATGCTACCTGGGCTGTGAGAGCAGGAAATTGTTTTGTGCTGCTGTGGCTAACCTCCTAGCTGACCTTGAGCAGTAACTGCTCCAACAGCTGAAAGCTGAAGCAAAATTAAAAACTTACATCAAAGTATATCATGACAGAATGTAGATAAATAAAAACAGCATATTGAAAGTATTATTTTTATGTCAGTCTCCTGTAATGAAAGGGAAGAGGTTTACTAAAATGTAAAGAAACCACAGAACAAGAAATAGATGCTCCCAAGCTGCACCGAAACACCATTCCTACACAACTGGGAGTCYACAGACACATAGCAAGGAGAGCTGCCCATACAGAATTAAAAGTGAAATATCCTGGGGGTGAGGAACGGTAGACTCGGCCGTGCCAAACCCTTTCAATTCTCTCCTCTCAGCTGCTTATTTAATCGCTCTCCCACTCCGTCAGGCTGGCTCTAGCCCCAACGGCCAAGGCCCAACACCCTTTGCCGAGCAGCAGCCCAGCCCCAACAAGGACAAGCGACTATCTATGGGCTTTCTGCATCCGGCACCAGGGAGTACACCCGTGACCGCACAGCGTCCACAAAGACACTTTGGTGGCAATTCGTCTTCAGCGCTGTACCGCTATCCGCGATGAATCAGCCCGAAGGAGGTCCCTGAACACAAGGCAAGATCTGTTAAGCAGAATTAAGCACTCATTGAGGTGCTAATTTTCAGGAAAAAAAWGTATTTTAAAATGTATTCACTGTCAACTGAAGCTGCTTAGCATACCTTAAAAATAGGCATTTGGGGATTTTTTCCTGTTTTGCATCAGAGCATAAGTAATCACTGTCCACCAGTCTAGAGGAGGAAAAAAMGTATATACTTACTCTGGAGTAAAAAAGAGATTTCAGCACCCATACTCACACACATACCTATCCACACCCCACAYAAAAAAACAGTTCAACCCACTGACTTCTCCATTTTTTTTTTTAAACCCAAGGATACATTTTACAGAACACAGAGATAGTAAATGGAGGTTCGTACATAAACGGGCATCACAAACTTCCGCCAAAATTAAGGTGAAAAGAAAGTGCCATACTCCAGGCTACCAAATGCTTGTTCAGAGAAGTTATTCCCATTTAAAGAACAGTACAGGAGAGAGCGGACTTACAGAGAACAAAGCCACACAGAAAATAAATTCCAAATGATTTTCATCACCTGAAGAAGGTCCCATTTGCACAACAGTATCTGCGTGTTATCCAAGACTGCCTTGATCAAGTTGTCCAGGATTAGGAAACTCAGTTGTACAACAATTACCACTAATGAACCATGTTTTGATGTTGGTGAGAATGATCATCTGATGCCATGCTGCTTCTGTTACTAACCCCTCGCCTGAGTGTTGACAGTGCAGAGATATGTATCAGACCACATTTTTATATATACCTACACTTACAGACCAAGAAGGTTCCAGGTGTACCTAAGCTGTAACTGGAAATTTTTTTTCTTGTTTAATTTGTTGCCAGTGAACTTTAAGAATAACCAAGTCCTCCTTTTTCTCCCCCCCCTTCTTTAAAAAAAAACAAAAAACAAAAAAAACAAAAACAAACAAACAAAAAAAACCATGTTCTGTACATCATTACACATAAGAGAGAAGTAGGGAAAATCCTGTACTAAAATGAATGGATTACTATAAAGTTTTCTTTACACTTTAAAGCACAATTTAGATATTAAGGTTTTCAGAAAAGCATTTGAAATGAACACTSATTCATTTAGTATCAGCATTTTTATAGGGATTTGTATGTTCAAAAGATCACACAGAAATAAAGCAATGGATCCAATACAAGAGATTTCTAAACAAATTATATCTATTCTRTATCCCAGAATGGAAATCTCAAAAATGGTAATTGCTGATAAATGCTAAAAAATTTTAATAGCAACTACTCAAGGCTAATTCATTGTAGTACCTTGAAATACTTACAATGGGCAGTAAAACCTCTCACACTAGAGAAAACAATTTTTCCTTAGTGGTGGAAAGACATCATCCAGAGCTCTTTCAGAAGCTGATGATAATAGAAATGTGTTCTAAAAGTAAACTAACCCCCCCCCCAATCGCCCAAACACCAACAGCCTCCTACCCAAACAGGAACTATGATTCTGAATAAAGAAATCTCTCTCAAAAATTCATTGATGGAAAATATATAAAACATTCAGTGTAAGCTTTCTTCCACTTCCACCTTTCTTCCACTTTTAGTAGTCCTTTCACATCTTTCTATGACCCACATCTCCAAATAGATGCCGTAGCTGCCACATGCCTTCCATGAAAAGCATCATTTAACRAAGAGGGCAATAGGTGTTTGGTACAGGCTTGAACAGGCTCCACAGCTCTATGCCTTAGCTTTAAATCTTAAATCTGCACTGTCCTGAGATTTCYCGAGAATGCATAATTAAATTCTAGCATGAACCAGAAAATGTCAGCTCTCCAGGCACAAAAGCTACCAGTACTTCAGGGCTGACAATTTTCTGAACCTCACCTACACACCATAAAAGCTGCATTTAAGAGCAAAAGGTTTCTTTAAGAAAGTGTTTTGTAGACATAAGWTATGAATGAAACACGCTGAAGCCAACTATTGTGGCTGACTCAGCAAGGTTTAGAAACTGGATGCTGACAACCAAGATGAATGGGTGACCAGTGATAAGACATCTTTTTCATCAGGGCAGAAAAGATGGTAAGGATTGAGGGGAAAACATGGACAAAGGGAAACAAAAATTTAAATGCAATGGGACCAGGAACCATAAGACAAGGGAACTCTAAGCAACAACACTTTTTTTTTTTTTAAGCATAAAGCTTACAGCAATGAAGTGCAAATTAAATACAAAAGTTGACAGCAACTAAGATTAAAATCTAAACGTTCACCTTACATAAGGAAGTTTTCCTTATACGGAAAACTTGATTTTTATTTTGTTTAATCGTTCTAATAAATTTACCCAAGAACACAATCAAGAAATGTGGCACCATACTCCTTGGTATACTTGAAAAAGAAACAGAGAAATGGTTTCATAGGAAGTGAGAGTTAATTGGGTATAATTTTTTCTGCTGCAAGTAAATGCTTTATGCATTCTGCATATACTGTTTGTCTGCCCTAAAGATGAGATGCAAAATTACACTTGAAGTTTTTCATATAGGCAGCAATGTAACACTTACAATTTCTAGCCCCCAAAATGCAACCTGAATGCAGTAATAACAAATTCGATGCACCAGTTTTCTTTCTTCAAAAGTAACAGGACACTTATGAGTCATTTATGATTCTTCCTGTTTATACAAACTACAAATGACACTGCTCTACAAAAACTTGGTAATGTTCCTTTCAAAATATTTAGAATGCAAAATTGCAAGCTACAAAATTATCTTAACTCTAATATAAACGGTTGGTGTCAAAGACCTGTTGCAGCTGCATGCGTGAGTGGGAGTAGTAAAATGGAGCAACTTATTATAAACACTTTTAACAGTGCTCTAGGGTAAAGCCGTTACAGTTCTATTATGTTTTGGAACTGCTGAAATATAATTTGAATACATAAAATCAACCCACACCTATCAATCAGTAGTCTAGATCAAGYACCCGGTGCGTATTTGTATCTTTGCTGACGTATATTTACAGTTGCTGGAAGACAAGCAGAGAAGTCAGAAAAAATGATATAAGTAACAGTGATACAGGAACGAAACCCAATCTGTGAATGTAAATGAGTTCCAACGGTCTGGACCAAAAAGCTGTGTACTATATAAAGGGATGATACTCACTGTATATATCACAGTCCTGCTCCATATTCCACACACCCATTAACACTCAGAAATACAGCTAACAGGATTTTTATATCACAAGGCAGGCAAAGAATTACACTGCAGAGAAAACATTAATGAATACCTACCGTACGTACAAATCATTTTACTAGCTTCTCTGAAGAGAAGAATTCCATTTGGAGATGATACATCAAAATTTAAACGTTGCGATCTAAAAAATAACAGCAAAAATATTCAGATGGTCATCAAAGCAGAAACCTGCAATGGATTCATTCCTAAAATAAAAAGAACGTATTTGCTGATTACAAAGTACAATTATTTGATAAACTAATTGTAGGTTTCAATCCAACTAGATGCACACTACAGCTATCTAAAAATATTGCAAAAAAAAAATCATATCATATGACAAAAGACAAAACAACTTCAACCAGAAGTGGGAACTCAGCGCACACTGCCTCGCATAGCGAGTGGTGAGCATCGGGTGTTCACACGCAGTTCAGCAGAGTACTACAATGCTTCCGTCATCCAAGCAGTTAGGCAATACTTTTATCCTTCCTTTTGCATCTGTCTTGCTTTTAAAATCAGCTAATCCCTACTGGTTATTCTGCTACTTAAAATCTGTGRCAATTATAAGCCAGTTCTCTGATGTAAATTGCAACATACGCTTTTTATGGCAATTCAGACCTGAAGAAGATTGCATCATGTTCTCTCACCTGGTGCAAATATATTAGCAAAGCCCAAAAGAACCATTCTATTCCCAATCTGGACATGCAAGAGAGATCTTGCCAAAGCCTCTGTGGCATCTTTCCAACATGTCTATGCGATAAAGCTGCCTAACTCCTAGTTTAGGCCTAAGTGAAAACTATTGAGCACTTAAAAGTCAAATTTGGACATAGGTCTTAAGCTTCTAAATAAGCAAAACTTACCCTTAATCTTTACTTAGAATGAATGGCAAAGGAGTCATCACTGTGTGATATAAAACAGAGTATTGCCTGGCTGATGTATTTGGCACTTCTGATTGTAGGTGGAGTCCTTGTACGACCCCCTAGCATAGAGAGAGTAGCAGGTACCTTTCTTTGCTGTAATCCCAGTTTTTTGTTGTCTGAATCCCTATTTCTGCAGGGTCCTTTGCTGCAAATTCTGCAGTAAATCTGGGTCTTTATAAATGAGTAAAATGTGCCCTGTATAAAACATCCGTGTATTTGATATGCACCAAATGAAAATGGCTGGCAGAGGTTAAAAAAAAAAAAAAAAAAAAAAGAACCAACCAAACAAAAAACAAATATCAGAATGGCATAATGTACAATCTGATACTCTGCAACATATTTTAACCATGTTGAAGTATATTGTATAATGCATTCTAACCTGTAAAAGCTAATGCAGTACACAACTCATGAAAAAACTCCATCCCAGATGATGTTTTCTAAGGGGAACAAAGCAGATTTTCTGAATATCAATAGGTAGAAGAATAACATGAATACAGAAAGTAGCTTGAAGAGCTGTCTTTTGCATAAGACTTACTGTTGCAGATCCTCTTTGCTTTTGTTTACTGTTATTAGAGCTCCGTGTTTAGGTTTTAACAACCTTCTCCTTGAAATAAGCTGCAGCAGTATTAGATTGTACTGCTTGTGTACTGTACCGTAAATAAAAACAGATTAAACTTTTCCAGCAATCTGTTACATTACTACCAGGATAAAAGACATAACCTACGCAAACACAAGAGGAAGTCACAGCAAACACGTCAGTCCAAACCAGAAATGGGGAACTCTGCCTTAAGGTCCATGTAGCCGTTCAGGAATCAGGTGCACGTTATATGCGCTAGCTTTTGACTGGGAGACAGGTCTAAACTTCATTGCACCAATTAAACTATTACAGGTTTAACTAAGCTTTTTTTTTTCCCAGACTTCAAATAGTTTTTTTTTTTCCAGACTTCTTTCCTTTGCAAGTTCAATTTGCAAGGCAAAATGAAAAATGATGAAAACACATGCTTCTCTGCTGAAAACCCTAATTACTTTGGTCATGAAGATATCTAGCAGAGAGATCATTTTAACTATCAATTTTTCATTTCAAATTCCTTCTTTTTCCTTTGGGCATTGCTCTAAATATTTCCAAGTGTAATGATAATTTCCCAAAATAAATTGTTCTTTTACTTGTGGTAAAACAGAAATTTCATTCTAACACCTGCAATGTAAAGTATTGATATCACCTCACAGAATCATTCTGAGGCCATTCGAGTGATCCCGCAGAGAAAATTTGAGATATGGGAAAAGTTACCTACAAGTTGATTAAAGATATTGCTGTTTTAGATAACATTCTTTCCTATTTTGGCTAGGAGAAGAATTAAGGAAAAAAAACTGGAAAGGGAGTTGCAGTTTTACAGGCACATACGTATGCTGCTTGGCTTACGGCAAAACTTGAGCCCCTAGCAAATCCTGAGTGCAGATTATTTTCAGATATTTGATTATAAAGTCAGCATTTATCCCTACCTAAAGCATACATTTCCACTGATTTTTATTACAAAATCACAGCAGTCTCTCAAGTGTTCTTGTAATAAATCCTTAACAATCGATTTTTTGTCTTCATTTTGGTAAAAATAATACAATGATACTGAAAGCTAAGTTCGGTTTGTAAATTTTGTTCCAAAATACAAAAGCAAATAGCACTGTTAAAGTTTGGAAAGTTAAACATCACGATGATAAGCAAAACAGGAAAAGATGGAGCAGGGAATGTATACCGTTGTCCCGCACACCGTTTATCTCATTTTCATGGGCTTCTTACCTATTTTGCATGAATTCTGCCATCAGCTTCAAGATAGGGGTTGTACACGCAGGTTCACGATACCACAATTCAATAGCTCTTTGCAGAACAGAGAGGTACGCAGGGTATCTTCAACAAAATTAGTTAAAGAATATACTGACAAAACAAAGTCTTCCAAAACAACTTCCTCTGATTTTATACTACATTGCTATACAGCTGGGCCAGACATGGAGCTCTGGCAGCTTATTCTGACAGGTACATAAAACGTGTACAAAATTACAAATTTAGGGATGTTCGTGCCCGGAAGATTAAATTCTTTGGAAACATTAATGGTTAGGTGGGAAATGGTTAATACATCGTACCTGTAACAAAGGAAAAGGAAATCCTTTGGTACCCGTGAAACTAACCTATTAGCACAGATATAAAATGAACTTTTCTTTTTATGAAGGACAAAAGTCATAAAGACCAATTTCATTTAAAAACAACAAAAATGTATACATTAGCAAATCCTGAGGCCTGAATTATCTTTGCTATGTAAATGGTGAAGACTAATTCCCTTGTATGAAGTTATTTCCAGAATACTCAGGATGAGAGTTCAGACAAACTATGTCAGGGAGAATAGCAAAGGCAGATTTCTAAGTCTCTTTCTGGAAAGCTGTTTGCTCAATATCCAAGAGATTTCAGATCTTTTAAAGCAGAATTTAAAAGAATTCAGTAAAATGGTATGTTTATTACACTCTACAACGTAATTGAAAAAAAAATTGTGAGCGATGATCAGAGTACTTGATGCAATGATTTGATACAAAACTGACCTCTGATTTTCCCAACATGCTGAAAAAAAATAGAGCTTGGTTGGATAAGAACACAAACGGGTAAAGGGAGGTGAGTTAGCACAGCTTTACTGGCAAAGAATTCAAGTGTGTTTATTACACTGAAACATGAAGTTTTAACAGTTTGCTATTAAAATATCATCTAGCTTATCTAGCCAATGGTTTCTACCAACATCACGTTTCTCATTTTTAACTTTTTTTGCTGTCATATAATTGTGCCTTATTTAACCTCGTTAGAAAAAGTGGCTATTCTTAGGAAAACGCTACTGCCTATTCAGATCATAAAGGAAACTATCTGGTATCTTACAAAGTGGAATACAGATCAAGCACTTAACACGAAGTCTCGGAATAAAGTTTGCAATGCCTAAGAGTATACGTGCTTCTAGGATAAGTAGACGTGGTTACATCTTAGTTCGATAAACCTCTTCTGGTGGATGCTAAAGCCACCAGACATGGTATGGTTGGTGAATGACAGTGCTATGGAGAAAGAAGGCATTTTGGCTACTGCTGTCTGAGATATCTAAAGATTTGTGCATTTTTGCTGTCAACTGCTCAAGACACTGGAAGTATAAATTATATACAGCAGAAGTAAACTTTTGACATGAAATAGAGTTTTAGATCTTGTCTTCTTCTCCTTTGGGGGCTTCTTTACATTTTAAATTGGACAATTTAACACCAGGTAGAGCTGGTAAATTCTACACCAGGTAGAGCTATTCAGCAATAATCCAAATCCCATTCACCTAAAATACCCTTCCAGGGCGCACATGATCCCTGTCACCTCTCTTATACCTTTATAAACTCGCTAATGCCATTTCCATTTCTTCTGAAATGGACTCCCAGTTTGGCTCACTCTCAACCAGATGATGATCAAGATGCTCAAAACACAGCAGATGTCATGTAAGGTACAGAACTGTGCTACTCCTTTCCCTGATGCTTCCTCCCTGGCCTTCTTAGTAGCCTAACATACACAACTGGGACGCGACGGGATGCTGCAAAGCCCTCTTTTAGACCTGCATGGGCTAGGAAGCAATTGCCTTTTCAGACTTTGGAGGGAAGGGAGAGTAACATGACAGCATCTCCCTACAACCAAAAGATCAGTCAGCAGTATTGAAGGTGGCCAACATATTCAATACAACTGGCTGCCTTCATTCAAAGATTTGTGCATTGACATGTAAAGGCTAGAAACCATAGTTTTATAAAAGGTAGGGTCAACAGAAAYGGTTCGACAATTCATTATTTTGTAAAAATCCAAGAAGTGAAATAAATTGGCTTTAACATACAATGTTATTTTGAAGTGACTTAAACCACAAGCTTCAATGAATCTGGCCAACGCATGAACTAAACCTGAGAAGTCAGTTTTACCATTCAAGCTGGAAGGAATACAAAGTGCCTGGTGCTGAGGTTTACATCAATACAACTAACAGTAACAGGTATTACAAACAGATTACCGATCAGATAGCCTTGTTTATGGGAAAATGTGTCCTCCTCTTCTCTTGTGATTAGGCAACTTCAATCTCTGCAGCTGTCTGATGGGTCCTTTCAAGTCTGCACTTAATTCTGAGTGCTTAAAACATGTAAACTTGTAATTTCAACTTCTTCAAAAACAAAATCATTTTGAACAAGCCATCTTAATACCACACATTGTTTTTTTTTTTTTGTGAAGAAACATGATACAACTTTGTATAAGTAAGTAACAATGGTGGTTTGGGGAAAAGATTGTTCTGTTTTTTCTAGAGTGAGTCACATCTGAAAAAGTATATACTCAGATACCCAAATATCAACGGCGATTGGAACTTTGAAATGACTACTAGACAGATCACCCCAGTGACAAACCACTTCTCTATCAACTTTGTATCTAGATATCTACATGTATAGACATTTCTATACAGGCACACAATTTCAACAATTTCATGCCCTCACACATACATACTGTGTGGCATCTGGCTGAGTGCAACCCTGAGTTAACCTAGGAATTTAATCCTTGCAGCCCATTTTCTTATTGCAACTTCTCTGCTTTACAGACAACAAAAGCCTTTAAATACTGACAGCCAACTAGATGCAACAGAGAAAAAATTGCCTGTGGGTTACTATCTAAGTAACAAAAAGGTGACTATTGCCTTGAACTCGTAACTGAATCTCAGTGGACATACCTGACTGCAAAGACCAAGGATCTGAGACTTCAGCCTGACATTAGCACAGTAGAAAACWGATTAAACATTCAACATTTTACCCAAGTAGTCTTGGAGTAAACAGTAGAATGAAATATGAGTAGAATGATCACTGTAAATAAAAACAGATTTTGCTTCTACTCAAACTGGCATACGTTTTTTTGAGGTCACACCTGCATGTTCGCAACTGACCTACAAATTACAGAGACCGCATTTTGTGAATACAAAAGGCGAATAAACTTTCCAAAGCTGCGGTACTGGAATCATCATTGACAGGTTGACATACCAATATTTCAGGAAGAATAAATGACTTTCATATCCAAGGGATTTTTTGTTTTTGTTTTGTTTGTATGCTTTTCTTCATCTTTCATTAGTAGAACACTTTGGGAAGATGCTATACTTAACATCTGAAACTGCTTAAAATATTTGGAAATATTTTAATGAAGTTTTTTGAGACATCACCTAATACAACTTTAAAACAAATTTTACTATTATTATAAGTATTTTCTCTTCAACCCTTGCCAGAGGAAAACTATAAATCTTGTCTCAGCTGAATGAACACCATTTATCATATTCATTTTCTTGTCAATACAATTATGAAAAGCCTTTGGCCTTTTTCCAAGGAGCCTGATTTGCTAGGGAAACTCAATTAGTATAAGCAAGCCTGCTACAAAACAGCCCTATTTGGCAATCTAGCGCAGCTTCAGCATACCTGACAATTCACCTCTAAACCACGATCCTAGTATCTCTTTCATAATGGTAAAAGAGGGGATACAACAGCTTAAAATAAAAAAAATGACTTACAGCAAATCATTTCTGCTCGTTTTTGCCATCTGCTGGACAAAACTTAAATTCCAAACACTTGGGTCAGTAGTGGAGTAAAGTGGAATCTCTCTCTCTCCTGAGAGATCAGAGTGCAATTTGTTTTGTTATGGCAGAGATTTCAAGATCACTTGAAAAGTTTATCAGTATGTTCTTCTACCACTGATTTACAAGTGACAATTTCTAATAACTATCTTCACTACAGAATAAACATCACTCTATAGTATTAAAAGCTCAGCTTTTTATCATTTGTCTCTTTGTATTGCTTAGGTATTTAGCAAATACAAGTTACGTAAATCAGATTTATTTCTGCTAATATTCTGTATTTGCTATTCTCAGTACTGAAATCGTAGGGCTTCAAATATTACAGAAAAAAATGTTTGAAAAAACATATTTTCTTTGGTATTAAAACCAATTTTAAGTTTCTGATGCTATATTTAATACTACAAAAAAAAGTGTTAATCGAGGACACATAAACAGTACAATAAAGCAGTATTTGACACTCCCCTCCTTCTAGCTCTTCCCCTCCCATTTACCTTTCTGTCTTTATATACAGTAAATACAAGCTGCGATAATAGCAGCTTATTGTACTATAATGCTCTGGATCAATACCTGGATGAAGCTGAACTCAGCCAAATGAGGTGAAATCCACTGAGCAGAAGCATGCACTTATTCTTTATAGCCAAAGGTGATAAGGAAAGAATTTCTGAACCTGTGCACGGGAAACAAAACTGAGAAAGTCTGATCTTTGGGTGGATTAATTACAAAAAAAATACATTTTCATCTATTTTTATTGTTAATATAGAATAACAAAGTGCAAAAGTTGGAGGCTGGCTAATTTTTTTAATAGAATTAATTAATAAGATGGAAGTAATAAATGATTAAAAAAGAAATCAGGAAAGGGTCCTGAGGAATAGATATCCTGGATCTACGCCTAAGAAACCCCTCCATGGGTTTGAATCCATTTCTTTCAAATGGAGAGGAGGTCAGTCACTGTTATTTCTCCTCCAGCAACTGAAATTTGTGGTTCTGCACAGAAGATGAGGCAYGACACCCTTAGTAGGAAAAAAAAAGTAAAATGAATTTGAAACGTAAGCAATCCTGATCTATTTTCATTATCTAGGCCAAATTAAATAAACTACTTTCACACATCTTCCAGGTTTTATTATTAATTTTTAGAGAAACACAAGTACAGACAGTACTAATAAAGTTAAACCTACCCYAATGGTGCCCACTAACAAATGAGATCCTAATTCACAGTGTGATTTCAGCATATCTTTTCTCCAGTCCTCTAAAACTGAAACTAAGCGATATTTCCCACTAATTCTACGGGAAATTAAGGCTATACAGTTTTTTTTTTTTTTTTGGACTTTCTTCCTCTAAGCTGAGTCACGCAATCAGAGCCTGCACCGGGACTGAGCCACCCGCAGGCTTGCGAAGTGCTGGAAACGGGCTTAGCTGCACGGTCCCACCACCCGCGGGYGGCTCGCAGCGCGGGGCAGCCTCTGCGGTACGGCCCTGCGGGCTGCTCGGGGTAGTTTTCTCATCGCAAGGCTACGCGGACACACGCTTCCTTCTGCTCCAGAGGTATTATTAGCAAACAGTTGACTTTCACTATCGGCTTAAAATAAAAATATTTTTAAAAGTTTGATTTCTAATGAAGCATCCAACTGTACTTGTATGTTATCTTTTCTGTCCATAAAACAAACAAACATACAACTGACAGCTTTGGGAGACCTAAATTATAAAACCACTATTTTCATATTTCTTTCATTGTATGTTTCATAGCTTATTACTAACATAACTCTGGGCCTGAAAAGAGAAAATTATAGCTACCGTACTCAGAAAAATATAAAATATTTTTCTACAGCATTAAGAAAATATTCATGAGTATTACTGTGTTCCTTGGCATACCAGGAAAAACGTACACAATACTGGAAAGCAAACTCAGTCTCCTTACTATTACTTACCAYGGAAAACTACAATCTAAAGATTTTGATTTTGTTTTCCGAGGCTGCCCATTTTCTGCTGATCAGGATGACTGCAGGTGTTGCGATATTAATAAAGTTGACATAAATAGAAAGTAACTGACTAAATTAAAGACATGRTTCACACCAGAAAGACAAATCTCCCCGGATAGCACTTTTTTTTTTTAAAAAAAACACTTTTGATGTTGAACCAAATGTAGGTACATTGCGTTTTGAATCAAAGATGCAGCTTTTCTTTTTAATTATCATCTTTTTAATCAAAACGTTACGCACTCATGGGTGGGGGGAAACTGTTTGGATATGTTTGCTAGATTATTAGTGTGACACACCAGAAAAGTGACCTCTCYGCGGTCCTTCCCGGCTAACTGCACGGTTGCCATTGTGCTGTAATTTTAGCTGATTACACATTAGTTCATTTAGCTTTGTTTCCTCTTCCCCGCTGTGCCATCCTATTAAACTAATGCAAGGGGCCTGGTGTCCCTCTGTGCACAGAGCTGGTATTGTCACCGGGTAATAAGGATACATCCAGTCAAACAGCATGGTGTAGCTGGTCTTTGTGTTCAGCGCAAAGGCAATCCCTCGAAGGTCTCTTGCCAGCCCGATCAACATACGCTGTCAGTGGGGAAGAGACACAGTAATTGATTTTCACGTTAGCACAGAGCAGATGGAGTAATAATCAGCCAATAATGACCACATATCTGATTTTGATTCATTAGTTTAAATGTCTCGCTCAAGCCCTCTTCCATAGAGACACAAAGATTCTTTTAACAACCAGGGTTTCCACGAGTTTTGCAGTGGTAGCACTAGCAAAACGCTTTGGAAATGCTTTTGATTATTCAATATACACTACTAATGAATAATGCAAATTAAAACGTAATATATGAATACTGCATATTAAAGTTTAAAAGTGCTTCCTGGATTAATATATCAAAAGCAACAATAACAATAAAATGTGAATTTAAGTTTGTAATATTTTAAATGMGGTGTAAGGCTAATTGATACTCAGAAGCTACAATTAAGATTACACTGAGATCCCTATTGTACTGTTATTTTCGTACACTTTTTTTTTTTTTAAGTCATTTTCCAAGGTAGGTTTCTTCAAAAAATGRCTTTATTTTTTTTTATTAACAGAAGACCATGAAAATCTCTTTATCTATATTAATTCCAAGATGAAAACATGTTTTTTTCTTAAATGACTGAAAAATGGGTTCAGAATCCTTCAAGCTCTAAAGTAAATAATGTTTTATATATAGATAATTAGCCCTTACTTAAGAGCTGTTTCAGGAAAATKAACAGAAATCAGTAAAAATACCAAACCACTAGCAAGAAAAAAATATTCAAAAAAAGAGAAACTTTGCAATATATTTAGGCCTAAGTATTATTTTTTTTGGACAACTAAGTAGTATAAATAAAATTTATCCATGTGGTACAGCTGGGGTTTGCCCTTTTTTCATTATGAAATACCACAGTATTGCAGAGGCTGGTAAAAAACAAAACAGAAGCATGGCATAGAGCACATACATAGAAAACTTTCAGATATATAGCATTTGGGGATAATGTAATATTTTTAGGTCGAGGAATGTGAAAGGTAAGATTCATATACTAACTTTAATTGATCACAYAAAAATTTGATCACATAAAAATTATGGCTGATTCCTTGATAAACTGTTAAATGTACCCTTACAACAAGGGCTCATTTCTACTTTTCACATGCAGACACATTAGTTCAAGGGACTTGAATGCACATAGATTTATCTGAGAATAAATTGGATTTGCTATCAAACACTGGTGAGATTGCTAGGAAYATTTTAATATTTGCATTTCCGTTCTGTTGTGCAGTGAAATGGCCTGAACTTGCAAGATGCTCAGAGGTCTCAACTCTCATTAACTTTAATGGGACTTTGAAACCACCAGAGAGGAAGTGTTCAATACAGAGAGGATGGGATATACAACTGTAACCTTATATTCATCTATACTTCTATACTTCATATATTTCGTCCACACAGAAAATAACTATTTAGCAGATACATTGGCCAAAAGTTAAAAAAACAAAAAAAAACAAGACAAAACAAAACAAAACAAAAATCTAAGAGCCAGGCAATAACATTTTATACTTCTTTGGGAAGGGATGCCAAGATGCAACACTACACATACCTATGTGTGTGTGTATGTACATACGTATATGTACACACACATATATGTGTATACACATATATACACACAAGGCAGATGAAGAGAAATCTTTCCAGACTGCTCACGGTTCTCCAGGTACGGCAAAGGACACAAGCGGGACTGCAGAGACGAGGCTGGAGCCAGGGAGCTGCAGCTCCYGGGCAGGAATGAACTTGCTTTTGGTTGAGGATGTCCTCAGAGAGAAGAAACCCACCATCTTACTGTGGCCTCTAGAACAGCCAAGCAACCAAATGCATATTCCTCTAACACGCTTATTTTTTTCTTCAAAGAAACAACCGGTAGTAAGAAAACATTCTTCTGCAAATGCATGTAGGAAACGGTTTAGTTGTGAGACTTTAAAAACTACTCAATAAAAGCGGACGTGCGACCTTCTTTAAGCCGTGGTCCCAGACCTTGCGGGAACCTACACAAGCACCAGGTCATGTCAGACACCGTTTGAGTATGAAAGTCCAGAGAAAGAAGACCAACTATTGCATTAACTAGATTTCTTGGTCTACATTCTTTAATTTCTGATATTTTTATTAGAACACTTAATGAGAACTACTAATGGCACTACTCTTAAGAAACAAACTCGCTCTATAAAGCTCCGTAATGCTCTTGCCCCGKGAAATCCCAGTGAGCTCGGCGAGGTGGATGTTATCCGCTGGAACTCAGCTTCAGGAAACAACGCAAGCTCCCAACAGCRGATACAACGCTACGATACCCCGAGATAAACTCCGCTCTGTCTAAGTCGCTGGTAAAACAAAATAATTTTAATTCCAATAGGAGCCAAAATCACGCCAGGTATCATGCTTGCTCAAATCACATTTAACAAGAGCTGACGGAAGAAATACTGAACTCCTGAGACGTTCAGGTTTATTAGCCCACTATGTGGTTTCAAACAGCACCTACGTGCATAAAAATTATTAACGATAAACAGTATTACACACTTGTACATCTACTTTTAAGCCATCCCCCTGCGGGGTTCAAAGCGCCTTGCGAACTTAGCAGAGTAATTTGAATAATGCATTAAGCCACTGCTTCATTCACAAGCGAAGAGCAGCCACGTCCRGGGCAAAGGGAGAGCTGACGGCAGCACCAGCAACGCCCTGCAACGACTGAGATCGGAGGCAAAGAGCAGCGAACGCGCAAAAGCCGGCGAGGGGAGCCCGTCGGGGCGCGAGGCTTCACGCACGCCCTTCCTCCCAAACGGGGCCACTCGGTCCAGCGCCACAAGGCCCTTCCCCGGACCTCAGGGCGGCAGGCCTCCTTCAGGCTCATTACAATAAACCCATTTGGAGAAACGTTGCTATTTGGGTCTAAATATTTGCGGGGGGAGTAAAAAAACCAAATCCCCCCCCCCCGCAACAGTAACCCAGGCCTGCGACTTGCCACCGCGGGCCTGGCGCAAGCCAAGCCAGGCGGAGCCTGACAGACCCTTAACTGTAGTGGCACTACCGGTTGCAGCCAGAATATTACCCTCATAATTCTACGATATAATAACAACAGAGGGGGAAGAGGGAAAAAAAAAAGGTGAGGGGGGTCATTGCGCTTTGTCTTCAGAATTAAGATGGCTGTCTTCATCCTTACAGCATACTCTTAATTCTGGAGACACGTCTTAATAACCTCTAAATAGTTCCAACAAAAGAGCCGTGTCAGAGGAATGAGCAGGCCCCAAGGTGTTTCAACTGGAGTGTTTTCATCTGCCTTTATTGCTCTATCCCTCTCCAGAATTAAGGCAATAACCTGTGATAAATTATTCAGGAACTGCTACAGGGATCAAAGCAAAATCATTCTGTTAAAGTGCTGTTTGCAACATTTGGCACTTAGTGTGAAAACTTTTAATGTGTGCAAGCTGAAAATCAAGGATTTTAAATAATTTAACAGCACGGAGTTTCTACAAACCAGCTAAAGATAGCATGTTGCTATTTAACTGCTTTTCCCTCCGATACTTCTTTTTGTGCGTTTTTATCTAACCTAATGACGTCATGCAAAGTCTCCTAAGATGCAAGCCAGCCGGGTGATACGTTAGCGAATGGATCGTCAGGGCAAACCAGAAATTCAGAGGAAAAAAAAAAAAAGAGAGAACCACACACTCTTTTTAATATTAGACATTTTTCCTATTTGTATARAAAAGTGAGGAAGGAAGCAGGAGAAAAAGAAAAGTGCATAATAATTACTTAAGCCAGTTATATTTGATCTCACTGGAAAAGAAACCTAAGCATATATTTTGTATGCAGATTTGATGATTATAAATGTGTTTAAAAAATGAAAGAGTTCCCTTGTTGTGATTGTTTTTCAATGGCTTATTTCAGAAACATTTTAAAAGCCCTCAAAACTCCCCAAACTAGCCAGTTAGAAWGTCCTAGTAAAAACCACAAATTAAATGAATTTGGCAGTCCTGGACCATTTTCATAGCGATATTTTAACAGTGTCATTTCCCTGTGGATCAGAATACTAAACATTTTATTGAAGAACTGAACTGTTTTTGTTTTCAGCACTTGCAAAATGAAGTACCTGAAAGCACTTCTGCACGTATTATTTATTCATCATGATAGAAAAACAGCTTAACCTAATAAATTACCTTTAAGAGAATTTAGAGCAAAAGTTTTGTTTATGATAAAGCAACAGATTTAGTTCTTTATCAGTAGCTTAAAGCACCAAGTTTTCCTTATACAAATTAGACAGATGGTGCTTACAGTAGAATTTACTAAAGGTCTGTCACAACAAATGCAGCCAAGCTGCATATTTAATCACTGCAGAACCTTGTCTACCTGCAGCTGCCAACTGCTAATCCAATTTCCCTGATAAATGTGGCAAGAGACACGATCAGCAATAAAGAGCATCTAACTCCATTTTCCTGCAGGGCGTCTTTTGATGAACATTTAGGACGGAAGCACGGAGTGCACTGTGTGGCCCTGGCTTGTGGCAGCTGCATGCATTTTGAAGACACAGTTCTCAGGTTACTCACTTAATTCTGCCACTATCATTATGTTGCTATTGATCTCAGTAGCTCTTGTCTACACAGCATTACTCTAGATGAAGCGGAATCAGGCAGTTATCATGCATCAAACTTGCTCAAAAGCCTGGAGATTTCCCCTTAATTACTTGTGATTTTATTTGCAAATACCGTTAAAGTGTAATCAAGCAGTCACTTTCCAGGGTCGTTAAGAACTTGCTAGTTTAGGAATATATCACTGGCACTCCATTAAAATTTCTCTGCTACGATGGTTTCAAGCAAACGAGACAAGACAACAGCAAAATAATCTTAGCAGAACTGATTCCTCACATGAGGTAAATATAATTTCTGATTGAAGGATAATTCTATCAAATTACCTTTTTGGTCTAATTTTAAAATTTATAACTTGAAAATATAAAAGATGAACCCTGCAGAGACGAACTATGTCTATTAAGTAAGCAAGAAGTAGAGAAAAAATTAAATACATAAAGCAATAACAAATATAGAAACCTGAGTAAGCAATTGTTGAAATAAGCCAAAGTAGTACCTTTTTCATATATTAACTTAATTCAAGTAATTACTGTGAGCTAGGCATCTTCTGGTAATGTCAGAGATGTATTGCAGATAAATTATATATTAAATATTTTTAGTACATCTGCTTATTTTCTTAAGAATGAGAATGGATAAGAAATGATGATGTAGTATTTAAGTTTCCATCATATTTCAAAAGAGCAAATTAAACATCACTGTTAGGGCTTCCAAATTACCTTGCGTAGCCGAAGCGAGCACTCCAGTGTGCACTCTTAACTGCTTATTCAGTACCAGGAAAAGGGGATCTCTTTAATGCAATGCTGCTCTAATGTATTATCATCCCTGATGATGCGGCTTCTATCTAGCAAGTCTTTTTCTTCCCTAAAATATACTGTTGTTTTGACACAAACAGCTTGCTACACTTAAGGATTTTACTAATAAAACATAATGTTGTGTTAGATATTATGACTGTTGCCACAGCTGAACTGACTTGTCAAATCAATCCTAATATGGCTCCCACAGGCACATAAAAACCTTATTTAGCTATCAGTTATCCTAATCACTTTGTTCAGTTTAAGGATGCAATACTTCAAGACCAGTTCCTATTTATACATATATGCCCAGCCATTTAATAAAGTCTTGATTTATATAATAAATTCTTGTTTGAAAAAATACTTTAAAGCAGCAGTGTTTTATCAAGTGTGTTACAACATGTCTCCTTATACCCCCAAATAAATATGTTAATGTATACAAACAGGACAGTTGCATGGAAAAGAGGAATACTGCATACGAAACAGACCCACTACCATTGAAGAAAAAATTGCCCCTTTGATTATAAATGGGGCTCAAATGAGTGCAACTGATCTGTAAAGCCACTGAAAAATCTCAAGGCCTTTATCAAGTAATTGTACGAGGTTTATTTTGGAATAGTCATTCATAGCTGTTGTACCTCTGCTATCTACAGTCCTAAATTTACACATGCATACACCCATATATTTATACATGTCAAGAGAGACAGATAGACAGAAGAGGAATAGCAATTCTAAATGCCTGCCCACTGTTAATGTTTCCCGTAAGTAATAAGTTGTTCCCCTATCACTGAAATAAACTTACCTTTGCCTCTTCTTGTTCAAAACTACTGTTGAATATCCGAGTCACGCTTTCAAACGAAACTGTGAGGGGGAGCATGAAATTCTCAAACTCATCCTCATCTTCACCTACAGGGAAACAAACCAGAACAACCCCACAAAAACATGATTCACACCGTTGCTCAGTATGGTCAGGCTCTGAGGTTTTCACAGAAAAATCTCACTGACATCATGGGAACTTTCACTAAAACCTACAGGAAAAAAAAAAGAGGTCTGAAGTATTTTTACTGTGCTATAAACAACCAAGATAAATTCTTCACTACAAGCAACTTGTATCCGAGACCAGACAGTGTGTGTTCCGCATCTTCCTCTTTTTCATATTTTTGCTTTCTCTGCTCTTCTGATAACATTTGTTCAACACCCTAGAAGAATATCCATGTTAGAAAATCAAGACTCAACAGTTAGGAAATACCAGAATTAAGACTGCAACAATAAATGAAACCCTTTCACATGTATCCTTTGTGCACAACATTTCAATCACAATCTTTTATGATCACATGCTTTTTTTTCTACCTCCTGCCTATTTAGCATGCAGGTTGAAGCCACTCTAGAGATAAAGCAGGACTATGTAAGGGTTATTTGTATAATATTGCTGTGTCACTTGTTCTAGAGGACTGAATTTAGAATAAATGAAGCAAGATATACACAATGAAAAAAATTTTGTTTTCATTGTAAAGCAGCTGAAAGATAACCTGGAAGACCGGATTTTTCTTTCCCCTGACAAGATGTTGAATAAGTAACTATATAAAAAAAAAAAAAAAAAAAAAAAGAAAGAAAGAAAAAAAAAGCAAACTTCTTCCAGGTGGCAATTATGCAGGGATAGGTACTCATACTACTTATCCTTAGGCCCTTAGCCACCGTAGCTAGCCTCTCACATGCAGATTCCTCTAGAGGGTAATTCAGAGCACAAACTTAATTTATGTTTTTTGAAGAGCTCTTTGTTATAGGGCTTCTCTCCCTCTCTCTTCATTGGCAAGTGAAGTCTGGGATAGCACACTGGAGAAATAGTTCTGCACATTCTCTCCTCAGCATCTGTAACTAGCTGGTGTCGAAGACACAGCTCTGGACTAGACTGCTCTTGGATCCAACACAGTATGACCATTCCCATGCCCTGATTCCCAAAGATTCTCTTATTTCTGCATGGTTATTCCCTGGATTATAGGTCTGGTACATTCTGGCTAGATAAACAGAATTGCTGAGCACGCTAGAGTTGGAACTTGAAGTTAGCAGGAGCCTTTTGTGTGTCTCGTTGTGMAACGTTAGCGTTAAGTTTTACAATTTAGTCTCTGCATCTCACATAGCCACTTGTAAAATGGGCATAATTCCAGCTTCTTACCTCATAGGATACTGCAAAGAGCAAACCACTACTATTTTTGAGTCATCTTATACAATGATAAGGAAGACAGAAAAGGCCAGTAAAATAAAAGAAACAACTGTGACCCTGTCATTAAAGACTGCCTCATGACAATGTAAACATTTACAATGGAGAGGAAATTAAAATTGCACAGACAATCCCAATTACAGTATTTCCTGAATTCAGAATATTTGGCTTTGTGACCTTAATTGCTTCTTTTTAATATAGGCCTTTTGCACCTTATTTTCCAGATTCTGCTTGAGAGCAAATGAAACGCCTTCCCTTACTGCTACTATRCTGGTTAACAAGAACATCGGAGCCTTCAAATCACAATCTGTGCTCAATGTGTTCGCGATACATTATTTTCTAATTCTGTAATTTTCTATTTCTACAAATATTGATTAACAGCTGTTTTTCTTTTATTGATTAACAGCTCTTTTTCTTTTTNAAAAAAAAGGGACTAATCATTTAGATAGAGCCCTGTGGTGGTACCGTCCCATGCTGAGGTAGAGTGTGAGAGAAGTCACTTGCATACTGCTCTGAGCAGGATCAGGCCTCACTTGCCACTTATACAGTGCTCAGGAGAAACATAAATTACGTTTTTAAAAACAATACTCCATCTCATATGGCATACTGCTTATCATTAGAAGACAACTTCCACAAAGATACATGTATGCATCCAAACTGAGGTTGAATCCTTCCTGAAGGTGAAATCTCCGGCATATCTAATTAAAATGTTGAGAGGAAGAAAAGAACTACCAGAATGTCCACCAGCTGATAGGAATCATCACTTCTATAATAAAACACCTAGTTCTGGAAATGGCGTGGGGAGAGATCCTTTCTATTTTTTTATTTTTGTTTTAAAATAAGAAAATTTAAAATTCAGCGCAGGCAGTCAAGACAGAGAGACAGTTATATCCCTACACAGCATTGCACTATTTACCAAACATTTTTCAAGTTTTAAAAAGCCATATAGAAGTTAGTACATACACAACCACATCACAAACACTGCCGTATTTATGAGAAAAGGAAGAAAGTACCCAGAGCAAACCCACCGCAGTAAATTTTTCATTTGCTTTAATTCATACTGCACAAACATATCCTCTCTCTGACTCCTGAATGAAACGAGAAGCTCTGCTTGTGCGTTACGGTAGATTTGCGTGTGCCTTACAGCACAAGTGTTTAAAACTTGCTTCACTTGGGCAGACCTGGCAGTAAGCACGACTGCAAATGCCTGCAGGTACAGGGCACTGACAACTCCAGCACAATACCTCCTGCAGGCGTTTTCTACACCTTACATCTACTGCTCTTGGTAGTGCAGAAAAGAAAAAAAAATATATATATTAAAATATATGAAACCCAATAATAACTCTTCTCTAAAGAAAACATTTACTGCTACTCTTGCATTAATTTTGGTTTCTACACACTTTATACAAATGAATATTCAGTTTACTTTAGAACACTTGGATTATGGACCAGGTGGGCAACATGGTGCAATTCTAAATGCCAAAAAAATCATTTTCATTAAAAATGCAACTCAGGGTATATAAAAAATTTGAAGTCTAATCTTATTCAAATAACATTAAAATTATTAAATAGAAATCAAAGTGCATTTTGAAGCAAATACCAATTAACATACTGCTGGTCTTCCTATAATGGTTTGATTTTGCCAGTTACTCCAAAAGCATATTGTTTAAAATGCAAACATTCTGAATTCACCGTATTCAACTAATCTCCAAAAATTTTTCTATATCGATTTCTTAAAAGATCACCTCTCAAATTACTAATAAAATTTACTTTAATTTTATTTCCATGTAAATTATTTAAATATATGATTCACATGAAAGGATTTCATATAAAGCTTTTCTTCATTTAATTAAAATAACGGAGAAGACAATTGGTACAATATTCTTTCATCTAAAAATGCTGATTTGAACAGTTTGAAAATATCTTTTGATTTGTAAGGTAAGAATATTGTCATTTAATACTTGCACAAACACATGGAAAGAACAATTCATGTGTACTTTAATTAGATCTTAAAATGTAACTTCTACCTGTTTGTTTCTCTAGATGTGTTTTTCTATTAGCTCAAACACAAACTTATTCGAATAGGAACACAAAGGACAACAACCAAAACATTAATGCATGTTTTTTCCAGATACCCCTAATAATTTTGGGTGTTCTAGAGCTGTTAATCCAGAGGAATCACAACGATCTCGATGAATTCGTAGCCAATCACGTCACATGCCTGTATTTCGTTTGTCTGACATATATTTACACAACCTCTCTTTTGAAATTTAATTTTTTAACACTTGTGATCTTGTTTTTACCAAATCTACTTTTTCCTATAGGAAAAGGTACTGAAATTGCATATGCAACCTACTTTACATTAAAAAAAGTGTACCGACTGCTTAAATGACATGACACTGAGCCAGTACGGAAAGTGCTTTAACTGCAAGTAAAGGTAGGTCCAGCTCACAGTTGCTATTCTTTAAGAAACAGCTGACGAATACCACTTGGTCTTGTCTCCAACTCCACTCTTCTTAGCACTGTGCAGCAGCAGACAGCACAGGCACTCGCTATCAGCAAAGCTGTATTAACTACTCTTTACTTATGCCTTTCTGGGTCACTCTTTTGTGTATAAGCTCCATAATTAAGCCCTTGTACAAGGTTGAAAATCAGCGCACGTGCTCCTACGACAAAGATTTTTCTTCTTACTTTCTGGAAGCCTCCAGCAGTGGTCCCTGTTCAGAACACCTACAGGCATCCGTCCTTATGTGAGGACACAACTCCGAGTCTGGCCTCTGATCAGAACAGGGGCTCAATTTCAGACAATCTTCAACATGAGCTTTTTGTTTAACACGCAATTTGTTTCCGTGTTCATTCTGACAAGCCAAGCCTTCCCCACTTCAGCAGTGAAGAGCTATGCATGCAGTCGCAGTTCTGGATTTTACTCTGATAGCCAAATGCAATGCTTAGCTTTGTAGTGACTTAGTCCTGTATCACGTCTACCTATAAAGTACGTACATACCCTTATAGGTATGTGTGACCTCACTGGTTTCAAAAGGACGACAACTCAGAAGGCAACCCCAAGTGCATGTTTAACTATTGCTGGTAGAACTGCAAAATTCCAGTAAATGTTCTTACCAAAACTCTGGAGCTCTTTGTGTATTGCGAACTTGCACGAAGAAGTGAAATAAAAGCAACTTTCTACTAGAAACTGGAAGGCTGACAAAAATCAGTAATGTCATCTGGAAACCTAAAGCTCTTGTTCAGACACTTTTGCTGTAAATACCTCATATGTCGTACAAAAAGCACTTCTGTGCAGAAAAATCAACGTGTCTTGCTTATTTCCACAAGAGATGGCAGCAAACAAATAGATTGCTATTGCTCAATCCTCCAAAGCCCTCAGAAGTTGATAGGCGGTGATTTAAAAGTCACCCATAATAGATTTACTGTAGAATTAAACTGCTGTTTTAAATGTAATAAATTAATGTTTCAAAGTTAAACACATTTAAAATTTATAATAGTGCAAAAGACAGCCAGCTGTCTTGTGGACCTTACCTAGATCTACCATGAGAAGACGAGTGAGAGCAGTGTAGAACGTTGTTCGGCACCTCAGGTCACTCAGATTGTAATTATCAMTGATGCCCAAAAAAGGGAAATGCTTGCTCTGTTGAAACACAAGTGTATGAAAATTAAGTGTTCTACTAAATTCTTTTTACTAAAATTAACATTTTAAAATATAGTAAGAAAACTTACTGTGTGATTCTGAAGCATGAATTTCACAGCCTCTATTTTCACAAGTTTTTTTAGGAGAATATAGGTAGAAGGTGCTAAGGAAATAACAGCTTTGCCATAGTATAATTACATTATCATATTGTACAGACTTGCAGAATTTTGTAGTGGGAGAGAATTCCTTATGAAAAAGAACAACATGTACACTAAAAAAATGAACAACTTGAATTTCACCTAGAAATATATACCATGGAGACATTCTTTACATCATTAAAGACTATAATCTACTACTAACTAAAGCAATTACTTTTCACGGCATATACTCTAGTCACAAATGAACTAAATGACTTTTATAGTTAAACTGAGAGTTTCTGATACCTTAGGGTATTGGATTTTTCCAGACAGCCTCATGTTACCTGTATGGTAAGGAAAAAAAAAAAAAAAAGGAGAGAGAGAGTTTTTGCAATAGTTTGCAATAGTTTTGCAAAATAGGGTTCTGCTTGTGTTGAGAAAAAGCTGTCACTTTGCAATGGGACTGGTAGCAGCCTGAAGTGATAGCCTCAAAATCACAGCACTGCTTAGCTGTTTAAAAAAGCACCTCATATATATGTATAAGTATGTGTATATATACTACACACACATACATGAAACTCTGTTAAACACTAAAATACACTATGTTCTAATGCAAAAGAACTGAACGTAAACCTCTTAAGAACACACAAAGCCTCAGAACCAAAACAAAATATGCAACAAGGTGGTGTAGCAGGGAATTCTCAACTGCTAACAATGGAAGTATCTACAGATACTTTCACAGGAATCCTCATTTCTTCAATTTATAAAATACAAAGCCAATCTAACTGACCACTGCTAAGCAGGAATTTACGTACCCCATTTCTCAAATCGGCTAGATTCAAGCTAGTGGCAGTCTCGACACCAGGTAACTACATTAATGCAAGGTTGTGCCTGAGCTACCATTCTTCGCTTCTCGCTGGAGGTGCCTTCAGGAAGGCATTAGCCTGGGCTACTCATTGCATTAACAGAGCTACGTAACTCCTAGACCGGAGCTGCCTGGCCCTGGTCCAGCATGACGAGCTTCACTTTGTGCCTGCCTGTATACAAAGGCTTAGGGGGAGATGCAGACCAAACGACACAAGACGAACCTATTTCCTTGGCTGCATCCATTGTAGAGAGCGTACATGCATGCTTTCCTGAACAGTTAAGTCTAACAAAATTTAGTATTTTTCAAACAATTTATTTTTGGAAAAAAAAAAGAAGTATATGGCATTAAAGCAGAAGTTGAGTTTGCAAAATTAAGTTACTGAAGCCCTCAAAGAYCAAACAGTCAAGGTTGGTTTCACAGCCTGCATCCTTTCCTAGCTATGTGAATTAACAACATCTTTAGTAGTATGAGGACATACTAATTCCCCTTCTCACGTGACTCAAACTTGTGGGGTTGGGAGAAGGAGATAATACTGTGTATCCCAATAAGAGCCACACTGACACCTTTCTGASCTTTTGTACAGCAGGAAAACACTGCTGTTGAGAGATGTCGGCAAACAAGGAACAAAAGAGCAGTCAAAGTAATGACTCAGGTCTGTTGACTTCTGTTTCTCCTTTACTAGACATAAATTTGCTTTCAGTGAGTCAATTAAATTCCTCTCTGACTCAGTTGTGTATCTGTAAGCTAGGGATATCGATGACTTTGTGATATCCAAGTATGCTAATTCACTTTTTCAGGAGTGCCTCAGAAAAAAAAAAAAAAAAAAAAACCTAAAAACCAAACACTCGTAAGCACTGAAAGCATCAAATGAATGGAACAAGACATGGCCTTGGCCACTCTAAAACAAGTATTACAAACAGGACTCATCTGTCACTGAACACTCTTCAAAGAATTTTTGGCATTGGAGAAATGAAAGAAATTTTATACTGCAAAGCTACATAGTTTTTCCTGTTACAAGAGAGCGCCTTTCTTAACATTGTAAGGGTAACAAGCACATGGATGAAGAATTTCTGAGAGAGAAAACGTTTTATACTCAGTTACTGAGCAAAATAACAATGAAACTGTAGTTATTTTGCTACAAAAACATACAGTGGAAAAGTTAATTATTAGAAAGAACTAAACATGCATGAGGGAGCACTATGGCTTCAAAGACATAAAGGAACGACTAACATATTCCATTATGTAAATGAATTCAAAGATCTTTCACGACTGATCAGCTAGGAGGGACATAATGATTTATAATTCAAATAACTGAGCTTTGAAATCAAATTGGGCTAATACATTTCGAAATATGCAAACCTGGAATAATTGTGAAAGTAATGTAAACCATGACACCAGCTCCAATCATTTGTTGCCTTTGTTGGTAATAATGTCGKKTTTTTTTCTTTTCTYTTTCCTGTTATACAGACTAGTTACTGGAATTATGGTTTTAATTCTACATTATCCTGTAGGAAAAAAAGGATTTTTATATACATAAAAAAGAAAAATGCCAATTTCTAAGAGGGTCTAGAGAATGACTGACTTACATATAGGACAAGCATTGAAATTAAATAAATTCTTATTTTAACCTTTCAGGCTTGCCCCAGTTTAATCTATAGCAAATACTGAAAATTGATCCACTGGATCCAGCATCTTAAAAATACACTGTTTCTTCCAAAGCAATGTATACTTAATGCCTTTTTTAAAAATACTAATATAATGTGAAAAGGCCAAAGTTTGCAATGCCAGAAAGTAGTTATAAACTACTTCATATGTTTGAAATAAAAAGTACTTCAGTATTATTATTAAAAAAAAAAAACTATTGGTAGAGTTTTTTATAGAGAAAAAATACATATCTTTAAAAGCCAAAATGACCAGTGAAATTGGGTTGTACATCATTTTCTGGAAAAAAGGAAAAACAGCCTCGACAGGTGTAATTTATCATTTTTCTGATTTAATACCAAAGAAATATATTAAAATAATAAAAAGAATCCTGAAATCCTCAAAATTTGTAGTGATAAATAGCCTTCCCCGTCTTTATTGCATTATGCCTACTAACAGAAATATTGCATGGTGGATTTTGCCAGACAAGGACGATTATTTTCCAATAAAAAGTTGCATATTAAATTCCAGCACAAAAGTGGGTGTCTAATACTTTTGAAATCTTTTATGGTTTGCCAGGGAACACAATTTTAAACTTAACTAATACAACATCACRGTGAAGTGAACTGGCATTAAAGCTCTCTTTGTACAACCCCACCCATCCAAGCAGCAAAGCTACCGTTCCCAGAATTTTTGTTTGAAGTATTTCCATTGAAAAATAATTGAAGACAGTTTTGGTATTTATGTTTTTAGTTAATCTCCCTTTTTGCTTGTCTTTAAGCATGTCACATTGAGGTTTCAGATATCTACTTATGAAGGCACTGTTGCTTTTATATGCTTACTATGCATAGAGGCCTGAAAGTCTGCTCTTGCAACAGTTAGCAAGTTTCTGCAAAGCAAAAAACTCAATTTTCATAACAACTCCATTCTCTGAGTGCTTGGGTTATTAAACATCTACTTTTTGCATCCTCTCTAGGTCCTGATATATTTATTTCATGAGCAGTAACACATTTTACTGCAAATATAATCTGAGCAACTTGAAAACTAAAATTACCAAAGCCATTACAGCCTTGAAGAAGTATTAGCAGCATCAGCAGTCTAYGCTGACTGCCATTTTTGAAAGCTGGCAGGTGACTACAAGCCTTTGAAGACCTCCACAAGACAATATGCAATGCTAGATGCTCGCTGGCCTTAGTAGTAACATGAGGCTGATTATTTCAGCGTATATACATACATGAATAAATAATCAAGCACTTTAAGTTAGGCACAGAATGTTACATTTCTTGGCTATTTTTGTGTCTCGCACCTTAATGAAACAATAAGCACATTCTGCAAAAGAGGAGAGAGCTCATTAGTCCCTTCATAAATCTTATTAATGAAATATGTGTCCTCTTCTGTTTTGGTCAAATTCTTCAGTAATGTTTGCTTTCATATGTCCTATATTTTCTGATGCTGTGAGAATGCAAACATATGCGTATTTAAAATATTTCAAGTTAGTTGTATAATGGTATTTCAAGTAAACATATAAAAGTGCATATCATATGATTTTCATTAAACAAAATGCACTCATGGAATGTGGAACACAATCATCATTCAACACATGGAAATACATTATAATCATATGATTAGAGTTCTATGGAGGAATAAAATGATATTAATTGTAATATTCAAGCTGCTTTCCCCTCTGCTTGTCTAACACTAATCTCCTCTAGAAAACAACTGAAGAGCTGTGTTTATTTTAAAACAGCTAAGGATTCCAGTACTGAAGATTTTCATAAGTTCAGATAACAATGTTTTATTTTTCTGTGGCTACCTTTAAATATTCTGTCACAGTAAAAACAGTTACCATTTTTTTAAAAAATCACCTAGCTCAATTCATTGAAAATTCAAAGAGCTATCACTCCACTCCAACTTACAGTACCTAACGTTAGAACAAGATACAGAAGGTTTGCAACAGATAGTAAGCTAATATCCATGTTTTGGATAAAAATTTCAAAAAGTCCTTGAACCCAAGCAAAAATCTGCATGTAAAATCGTGTCTACGATGACACCAAATCACAAAGAACTTGCAATCAGGCAAAGATAAAGCACATGAAAAGGCTTGCATTTAAAATCTAACCCTTGCCTCCCATCTTACTTAAAGGGGAACCAATCCTGTTCTCAACTGTTTATAAATCAATCCTGTTCTCAATATTGTTGTACTCACCAATGCTACCGACGCTGAGAAGATTTTGAATGGGATGGATGACTGCAGGCAACTAGTTACATGATTTCTCTTGCAGATAAGAAGTAGGTGAAAATATATAAGCCTTAAAAAAAATGGTTAACTATGCACAGGAAAAGATGAATCAAACTGGATAGATATCAGCACCCTCAGTGGCTTTAAAATGTGCTTTACGGAAAAAGAAAAGTGCATATTAATTTTCACCTTATTGTTTTCAAATACAGTATGTCGCATACAATCAAAAGGATATCCCACAGAAAGATCATTTAGAAACTGAAGAGTTCTTGAAATCACGGGCTCACATCTTCCCCGGTATTTAAGGTTTGTAACACTAGAATAAAAAAGGAAAGAGAGATTTTTAAACACTTTTTCTTTTTTCTTTTTCTTTTTTTTTTTTTTTGGGGGGGGGGGAGAAGTGGCATTCAAAAGCACAAAGTAGTAGAGTATTATACTATGACCATATTTCTGTGATGCATTTTAGGACTTTTTCATTAATGAGATATGCTCTAAAATATGCCACATAATCTGTACCTCAAGAATGAATTCAAACATTTTATAGTCCTGTAACAATCATTAAATATATATATATATATATATATATCTCAACACTCTTCCATCATACACTATAAAATAAATTAACTGACGTTTACCCACATAAATTTATCTCACTTACTTTTCTACACAGTATCTGAGCACTTAATTCCTCTAGTATTTACCTGCCCTATTCTCCATGAGATGAAGAACAATTGTTATTATTTCCTTAAGCACAGGAGAAAYGGGGCACAGAAAAACTAAGGGCCATATTCACTAAGATAGTGATGCACCCAACTCACAGTAAATTGTACCTTAGTAGTTCTCATACTAATCCCTATTTTTATCTCYTCCTTTACATGGTACTAAACCAATGCTTAACTAAAGCCAAGGTAAACAGGGGCTACTGCATTTCCGTAATTGCAGCCCCTCTCAGCTGCATGCATTTTGTAAGTGTATTTTCAGATTAATCAGCTAAGTCAGAAATACAGAAAAACGCTAGACTTAGCCCCAGTCCTTGGGGAACATCATGTGAAACACTTTCCCAGCTTTGACAGCAAACTACTGTAGTCAGCCTTTTGGTGAAATGCCACCAGGACCATGCATGGGTGACTGGCTCTAGGCTAAGAGMTTCTAGCAGGTCCAGCATGAGCCAAGACCGTCCGCAAGCTTAGGCTGTCCTTTGTACAGGACAGTGCGCGGACACCTAAGTGACCTGGGAGGTGCTCACTTGTGTTCAGCTACCAGATTTATTAAGTAGCGAAGAGGGGGCAGTAGCTTTCAGACCAAGGGGGTAAACTGCAGCCGGTAAACTCGGAGAAAAGCATTTTTCCTCAGGTGAGGGGTGGTTACAATAAGAAGTTAATAGTCACTAATCTTGGGGTCTGCCACATCCTAGCTTTCTTATGGGAATGCCATGCAGGTCCGTGTCAACAGTCTTACTGCAGTCCAAATGTCTGATATTTGCTGCTTCCACTCTAAACTCCAGCCAGAGTCCAAAAAAGAAATCAAAGCCCAAAAGCAGCCCAAATGCATTTAACACTTAATTATACACTAGGTTCCTGTAAARCTGACTACCAATAATTTCTTCTAGTCTTCCTTTGAGAATCCATGTTGGGCTGTTTGGCTTATAACAACCTTCCCTTTTCCTATTTCCCTTTTTTGAAGGCAAGTACTATGTTTGCCCCGCTCTTCTGGGACATCCACCATCACCTGTACGTGATCAAAAATAATTACAAATGATTCAAAAAAAATGCTTTCACTAGTTCCTTTAATATTTAAGGATGATTTTCCTTAGGYCTCATAACACATCTGATTCATGTTTCTTTATCCTGATCTTTGCTCTGATTTTATAGTTTACATTAATTTAGTTACAGYATCTGGCCAAAATCAATCTTTTTCCTTTAGTGAAGATGGAAGCAGAGAAGACATTAAATACTACAGCCGTCTCGTGCTTTTTTACCCCTGTTAAATAAGCCAGTATTTTCCCTTGGGCTTCTTCGAATATTAACAAATCTTTCCTTAAAGCTTTCTGTATCCTAGTTGCAACCTTCTTTACACCTGAGCCTTTCTAAATTTGTTCCTACAAGACTGTGCTGCATCCCTACATACTCATTGATCACGGGCATGTGTCCATTTTCCTCTACATTTCCCATCTGATCTTCAGTCACTCAGAAACCTCCGTTTCTTCCCCAGCAGAATAAGGTCAGGGATACTAACCTCTTCTACACTCAGATCCACTGATGAATATGATCTTAAGGTTTGTAAAGAACTCATGATGCAACAAGCATTGCATTTCTCTCTAAACGCTTCTTATCCTTCTGCTRCATGAAGGTGCTGGCCATTGCACCTAACCTCTGCCACTGCAACTGCCCCTTCTTCTCAAGTTGCTTTTTTCTTAATTTCATTTCTCAAGAGATTTCGCCTAATAAATCTCTGCATGCAGTCTTTTCCAGATCCCTTGTTCTCAGTTGCGTGTTTTTTTTTTTTTTTTTTTTTTTTTTTAAACAACTCTTTTTTGGGCTGCTCCTCATGTTTTTCTGAAACAAAATACAGTGCCCCCAAAATGCTGCAGTAATTTGCCTGCCTGCCTGCGTCCTTTTTTCCAGCTAACAGCCACAGAACCCCAGGGCCTACTCTGATCAAGCCTTGTTCTTTGAATGCTCTTTTTGAAGTTGCCAAAAGAAAGCTTAATGCCCCTCTTCCTCCAGACTGGGAGATAATGTTGTGTGAAAGAGCTTCACAGCGGAGGATTTTCTGGTACTGCATTCATTTGGAAAAACTAAACCAGGCCATCACAGCCTTCTGAAACACATCCCTTCTGAATAAAAAAGCAGCACGGCTTTCCAGCTCGGCAGCCCTGGCACCTATGCCTGGCCGGGAGAGGAAACTGCCAGGATACACCTCAACCTGCGAGGTGATGATGATATACTCGCTTTCCGCATCTACAGAATATGCATAATGATACAGTCTTTAAGCTGCCAGATCTATTAAAGAAAGGCCACTATGTTAGACATATAATGAGTACCAGCTATTTATACCGTGAGSCAGTGGGATTTTGATTTTAGGAATAAAAATCTGACGATATTAAATGCCTTAAGAGCAGCTTACTGCTAGCTTTTACATATTCATAGGCTAAGGAATGTCCTACACCAGATAAACTAAATCCTCTTTTTAGGAAGTTATAAGCTCAAGACTGCAGTTTAGTGCATCTAAGTGTTTTGGATTATTTGCTCAGGAAAAGGCAAATAACAATGCAATTACCAAAGCAGTATTCTTCAATTTAGATCTCCAAACAAACATTGATTTACTTTATAAAATCTCTATGAAGTGCCACAAAGGTTCAGATTGCCTTAAAGAAATAGCCCATTCTAGCAAGTCCATAATTCACAGTTTATCCCCACTATGGGGAGTTCTGAAGCTGTTTATAGTTGCACTAAATCCTTTAACAAGTATATACCATACAARGCATACCATAAAAATGAATTTGGACTTTCCAGATTTGACATCAATATCAGAATCATAAAAAGGCTATTTTGCAAAAGAGAAAAATCCTCATCCTTCAGTAGCTAAATATTAGATACTTAAAGAAAAACAAGAAGTAACAGTGACAGTGTTAAATAGGGAAAACTAAATCTGAATAACGAAATGTCTTCATCCAACACTTCAAAACACTTTTTAAATATATCTTTTCTTTCAGTTCACAGTTGTATTTGGATGGTGAAAGATGGAGTAATAACATAAAAGGCTAGAGAATTACTCATGAGCAAAGAGAGGCTAAAAATTTCAATTATAATCTTAGCAATTCTCATCTCTGTTTTTGCCTTATAAGCATGATACAGTATGAGAGACAGATATAAAGCGTAATATTTTAAGCAACAGTTTACAAAATATTGCAAGCTTCTGAGAAAATACGTAAAGATCAAATGAGGAAACTAAGGATACAAAAAGCAGTTTTTGACTATGTGAGGAAGAGAAGCCAAGGAATGAGACRAGAGAAATTGTCAACTCTCATAGAAATCACAGCAGGACAGCTCTTGAGCCAAGTGCTAGTGTTCTTCTCTCTCTCCAGTACCTTATTGATTTAAAAAATGAACTAAATGAAACAGAGTCAAAGCAACCAATCATAAAGTTTCAAATGAGTTACAGAAAATAAGTGCTTCATCAAAAGCCATGGCAGTATTGAATTCAAACACATATATGGTAGGTAAGCAGTGAGCACACTTCAAAAGCAAGAACAGGAAAAGTGGAAAGAAAAAAAAAATGGTAGATTATTTCCCATTTTGGTAACACCACCAGTATCGAGATACTGAGCTAGACACACACACACACACACACACACACACACACACACACACACACACAAATCAAAGAGCGGCAATAAGACTTATCCACGTGGGAGAGCTAAAACAAAACTGTTAAAATGAACACTAAATGGCAGCATGAAGGCAGTACACTTTCAAATATTTACTTTTAGTTCACTAAGAGGACCAAAATCAAACTCTAGCTTCTAAAGGCTGCCCCCGACCAGAAGGTGAAGCTTCCCAGCTTTCTACCCTTCAAACCATTCCACTTGCTATGAGACTTCCTCTAGTGCCAGGACTTCATTGTAAAGTCAAAGCTGCTTAGTAATGCAGTCCCATCAGCAGACCAAACATCTCCTTCCTTAATACAGAGACTTAAAAGCACTATTTTAAGAGGCTTTGAGTTTTTTTTTTTTTTTTTTTTTTTTTTTTTAATTCTAAAATACAGAAAGGGTAGGAGAATAATGATTATATACCCCACTTTACAATTCTGTGGAAAAAGGGCCACTGTATCATCCACAGAAGAATCAGAAAATTCCTCATTTGCGCATTCCCAGGCATTACTATGCTTCTCAGCTGGGGAGAGAATCAAGCAAAGATACCCTTTCCAACCTCCGAAATTCATTTCATGACATTTTTTTTTTTTAAACTGATTTTACTGTCCCTAATTTCCTGTCCTGTCCTCAGTTTGTGATTTTGAGAAAAATCTCTCAGGGCATGTGGCCTGTACCAYGCTGCTGTTAAACATATGGACAGTGCACACTAGCTGGTAATCAAGATGCAGCAGACTTGATGGCAGTAGGGGATTGAAAATGATACTACAGGAGTAGAACGCGCAGCTTGGAAGAGAAAACTGAAAGATGTCCAGTGTGGTTTAGAAGAGAAAATTCTGGAGAAGAAAAGAAGCAGGGACGGAACATGGAAGTGTAGAGCGAATACAGAAAAGGGAGTACCGAAGAACCAGTATATACCACAGGAAGAGAGAAAACCCATTTGGCCACATGAAGATTGGGTGCCTTCTCCATTCACCACTGTGTGCCAAAGTGCTCAAATATTGCTTATAAGCCATTTATTCGTAAACGCCCAAAGAATTCATCCATCCCCTTTTCTGGCAGGCCTTGAATTCTGTCTCTGAACAGAAGGTCAGGTACATTATCCCAATAAATCCGAGGAATCTCAGGAACCCAGCAGCTACTGCACATGCATATACTACTATACCTCTTATGCATGGTAGATCTGGTAATATAACAAAGGAGCTATTGCAAAACATACGTTGCTATTCAATCAGAAGAGATGACATTCTATTGCTGTAAAACAGCAACTTTCAGCATCTTTCTGTTAAATAATTARATCAGAGACAGTGAAAACCTTTATAAACTTAGACGACTTGCATGAAAAAACAAGTATGAACTTATAAGACTGTACRTGTGTGTTGGGTCACTTATTCTTATGGGAAAAAATATGACAGATGAATATGCACTTACTTAAGAACCTCTGTTTTGGATGACATGAATTAAATTAAAAACGACTGAAAAGCCTGAACCATGTCATTTTAGGAATGGCTCAAGTTAAGGATATTACAGACATGTAGTATAAAAGATAAAAAAAACATACATTTTAAACTGAACTTTCAAAATTGCCTCAAGTGTCTGTTACCCAATTCTCATTAAAATGTAAGAAAAACAAGCATGTAAATCCCCTAAAAATACTTTGAAAATATCTTCCTTACATGGTACTTATGTTTCAGTAATAACAAAGATAGCAATTTGTTGGCAAGAGTGCTCTGTACAGTCACGCTTTAATTATTTCTTGTGGATTATCATCATTTACAATGAAAGCTCTCTGCGGCTCAATGACAGTGATGGGATATACACTTTTTATTAAAGSCAGACAAAGGTGAGTAGTTAAAAAATGCACACACCTTCATGAATAAAAGTGCCAAGTTTTAGTTTGCTATGATTCATGGAGTCACACTGGTATGAGTGCTCAGGAAAATATTCACAGATCCAGACTCTTCATACATATCTAGTATTTCAACATTCTGACATGGAATCTCGTCTCTCTATATATATGGAAGTATGTATATGTGCATCCAGAGTGAAATAACTATCATATTAAACAAATCCAACAATAATGTATAGATATGCACCATCCATTCACGTTTCAGTGTTTTTTTTAAATAAAGACTAAAAATACTAAATATTTCATCAAACATTATGTAAACATACCTAATGATACTACTTCTACACATATTTGGTAATAACAGAAAGGAATCAGAAGAGGCTCACAAAGAATAAGCAAAGCAAAGGTGCTTGTAGTCAGAATAAATACAGAAGACTCACAGCCAAATCACAGAATCATAAGGTTGGAAAGGACCTCTGGAGATCATCTAGTCCAACCCTCAGCATAGCCCATACGGGAACTGAACCCGCGACCTTGACATTAGCAGCACCATGCTCTAACCAACTGAGCAGGGGAGGCTCGAGAAACAGAGAGAAGGAAGTAGTTAAAACTACTCCAGTCTAAACATTTCCCTGCCTCCTACTTCTGGTCACATGGATGACCTCTCAGTCCAGAGGAAGGAAAGGGTTGCTATTCTTTCTGGGTGCAGTGCCTCAATCCGTGCCACAAGTCCTGGCCTTGATCCATTATGTCTCGGTAGCCCAAGAGGATAGGAGTACGTGGAGTGGCTGCCTTTGGAAGAAGCAGGGGTAACAAGGATAGAGAACTCTTTACAGGCARGAGAAAACCAGCACTCCAGGGCAACAGGCTAATTAGGAGAAAGTCTAAGGAGACAGGGAGACATCCTAAATCATAGTCCTTCTCCAGAATCTCRTAATTCATCTGCAGTTTTCCTAGCTCCTTCAAAATCCCACTGCTCACTCTTGCCTATCTTCAGCCCTGTATACCTCCTCCTAACTTCTCCCTCCTTGAACCTACCCTGCTGTTGCAACAAAACTGAGTTTTGCTGAACATGGATACATGGACTACATACCATAAAATTGTGAGATTAGATGTTTTCCAGTAAACATTCCTCCTGCTACACATTCACCTTTTAAGATGATGGTCAAAGCAAGCAAAGATGGTGGAGACTGCAAGAGCTAATCTGTAAGATCTCTGGCAAAGCTATCATGAAAATACAGCCATTAATGGGTATTCTGACYACATAAAACTCCATACCTTCAAAAATGATTTAACAGGAGTTCAGTAAAGGGTACATTCATTAACTTCCAATGGAAAAGTGATAAAAGGTCTAAGACGTGAGGCAACAGCAATACTTTAAACTATAGTCAGAAGGTCTAAAGGATGCCTATTACCCTGACAATTTTCGAACTTTCGAACAGAATTCTGTACTTTGAAGAATATCTATTTAGCAAAAGCTTTAATCGATAAGCTGAGCAGTGGCTACTGTAGCTACCACTAGACATGATAAAAGTATTTCAACTTGTTTTCTATTAATGAAAAAAACCCACTGACTTATGCTGATGACCAGTCCTCTACTGCAAAGCTGCTACTGATGAAATCAATAGAAGAGATTAAAGATACATACATGAAAACAAGGATACATACTGAAAACACGGAGATCTGGGGAAAGATAGCTTAACAATGTGTTCAATCAACATGTTTGAAATTAAAGATAAGAAAGATGTCATTTACCTGTCTAAACATTACTGAACTCACCTCAGACTTCAGGAAATTAGAAACTTCATGTGTCAACAAGTAAGTAATCACAGAAAAAAAGGTTAAGTCCCCTAATGGTGGAACAGAAAACTCACTAATATGTCCCGCTAGACTACAATCTGTTTGACTACTACAAATTCAATTTCTGTGTTTACTCCTCTAACCAAGTATGAAACGTTTTCTTCATGCATCCTTTATTATCTTCTTAATAGCAAAGTAAAARGAAATTACCCTATATTATCTTTTGATCATTCAACAGTGTAAATGGTAGATTATAGTAAGATTTTTTTTCCCCAGCACTTTCTCCTATGAAAGACTAGTTGCCATCAGCSAGGCAATTTCAAATATAATTTATTTTAGATAATGCTATGCATTACCAAAACAGAAATTATAGTGTCACAAATACTGCTGTGCCATAGCTATATGAAAATATCACTATTTCAACAAGGGTGTGCACACTCAAAATTCCCTAGCACTTTTTTCCAACCTGATCTTAAAGTATGACAAATTTCACCTACTAAAACATAGAAAAAAATGGAGCTGAAGGGTCAGCCAGAACAGTAGACTCATAACTTCCTAAGATAACAACGTGCTTAAAAATACTGACTGCATTCACCGGAGAAAAAGGTGACTTGGGCTCACAGTAGTCATGCATTCTGCCCACTACTGTTATGAATGTGCTAACATCAGTCTCAGTTATAAAGCAACCAAAATGCTCCCAGACTCAATCGTGCCATCAGACCCTATTTCTTGGATCATGTATCAGTATATTACGGTTTCACACCCAAATTTTCCAATCGCGTTATCACCAGTGAGACGTTAGTTCATTTTAATGGAGACAAACACGAGTGTTTAGACAATGTGTTTCACAGCCAGCTCTTAAAGATATTGCTTGCCAATTCAAGCTGTAACATCCAGTCAGTAACACAAACATTAGCTTCCATCTAATCAATGAGCAATTCATAAACAAAGATGCTGTATGTTTTTAAAAAAAAATATTAAACCATGTGGATGGAGAAAATGGAATCTAAAAACTAGCACAGATCTTTTCTGGTTATTTATCTAGCTTTCTTTAAAAAAATACTTCATGTAATATTAAAATGCTAAATAATTTTTGTTCTTAAGTTACAGTACTTGTGCAAACACAGCCATATTCAAACTAAACACATGCAGTAAGCATCATACAACTTGTTAAATGTTATAATGTTCTTTCCTCAATCAGCAAGGGCAACAGGAATTTCCTCTCAATGCTGGAAGCAACAGGTGGAAAAAAAGGAAGCAAACTGAGGCATCTGCTCTCCGTACAATAGCCTTCCCCCCCCCCCGTTCTTTCCCTGGTTGTTTAGGTTTCACCATATGTTGGAACAACAAAACGAAGCCTAGTTGTCTAACAGACTGCTTCCAGAAACTGTACAGCAAGTATCCATCAATATTTTTCTTTTCATCTCCCTCCAGTCACCTGCCTACAGAGCATGCTCCAGATAAATATCATGGTCTGATGGGTAAGACTGTTTTTCCTAAGGCAAGATATAACACTAAGCTTCTGGTTTAGAGAAAGCAAAGCATTTATGCCTTGTTTTCTCCAGAAAAGTTAAGTCATATTAGAGAACGACCTTGTTTTGTTTGTTATGACTTCTCAAGGTTGGTAGTCATGGCAGCAAAAGACAAGTTATGTTTAATATTKTGTGAACCGGTCACAGTTAACCTGGCAATACCAGCAAAGATATTTCCCTGTTAGGGCAAAGTCTACTGAAAGTATTTCAAGGTCTTGTAAGCCAGATGTAGAAGAACTGAAGTTTAACGACAGGATGCAGAATAAAGAGATAATGCCCTTGCTTGTGCTCCTCTTTCTCTAGACACACGCAGAACCCAGTGTCTCCAGAAGATTCAGATTTTTTTCAGTGGTATTTGTAATTTTTCAGAGGCACCTTCCTGTTCTGCTTCAGGAGTAAAACTCTTTCAGAGGAAACCTTTTCAACTCAGTAGGAACTACCAAATCTCAAACCTGGTAGTTTTGCAGACACCCACAAGAAGGTGCTGCAATATTTTCTGGAATAATTTTCTACGGTTATTCTTAGGAAATAAAGAGACCCAAGTATTGAAATGCCAGATACTACGGTCTTATTCTGCCAAGTGCCAGAGATGAGGAGACAGATGACTGTAAAGCCCCTTGCCTCCTTCAGTCTGAGTCCTTACAAGCTTCCTGTCTTTGTGCTTCGTATTTCTGAAAGAGCAAATTAATTGGAAAATCAATCGGAAAATTAGGTTATGCTACTATGGTTTGTTATTTTTCCTGTTTTTTTTTCTTTTTTTKGGGGGGAGAGGGGCAAAAAGAAGAGAAAGTCCTACAGCCTACCAGTCTAAACCACAAAGATAAGAAGTATTCTCCATTCCTACTTGTTGTGTTCAACTTGTAGCTCCAAGGACACTTCTCCTGGAAGCTTAGTTGACATACACAGTTCCCATTAACCTCCGCTTATTCATTTTCATACTACTGCTACACCTATGGTTGGGTTAGGATACTCATTTGAGAAAACATAGGAGAACTGATCACAATTAAAATAAACTCTCCTGAAACAAAAAACAACATTTATATTTRTATATATTTATATTTTTTAAAATAAAGAAAAGTTAGTTTAACTTGGATCAGTTCCCCATCACGAACTACCAAGAAGCTTCACAGCCAATTCTACCAGCATCCGAGGGTGCAGGAATAAGTAGTCAGGGAAGGGTGGGAACTGCTTATGCCAGGACTGAAACAGCCTGTGAAACCACACCTCTGTTCTCCCATAAGCCACTTCCAGAAGTGAGCCAGGCACTGTGGAGTCCATGTCCAGCTGGAAGCATTTATTTAAGAGTCTGCAATAACTTCTGAAAATAAGACATGGGCACTTTTGAAACGGTTACCCCTAACTTCAAGTATTTCAAATTTATAGAAAACATTTTTCTAGCTAAGGGCAAACTTAATGACATAAAATAAAACTTGGATTTTGTGTAAGCATTAAAGACAAAACAAAATACATACAGAATAGAACCCAAGCACAAACTCACATTTTTGTCATAAATGTTTCTAGAACATGGTTGTCATCTGTTATTCCTAAGACTTCTGACATTCGGGCATACACCTGGAAATAAACATTTCAACAGTAACACATTATAGACATTTATAAGTACCAACATTTTCATTTATTCTAAAACCTTCCCTATTCTGATTTTGCAGAAGACTCAAGGCACCAATGCTTGCCCATCCAGCATAGCAAAAGCATTTATGAGTTATGACTTCCATCCTTTAAGACAGCATTTGGTGAATTTGGGTCTGACAGATTTTTACTCGCCCTTGCATACATTTCTTTCCATAAAGGAGCTGTAAATAGTCCACATTAAACTCACTTTCTGGTTCAGAGAACAAAACAGTCTCTATTTAAAAAATTACGGTTTTTAATAAAAAGTTGCAAAAGGTTAGAGAAAACACACTTTTCTTGCTCTCTGTCCTCAGTGGAATGAGTTTCAACATTGTCCTTTAACTTTAATTTGCCAGTTGTTGCACTGCCAATCATAAAATCTGGTAAATTAAGTACTCTTCATGTATTCAGTTTTCTGTTTTGCTTTCCTCTGGCAGCCACGTAATTTGCTGTTGTAGCTTTCTTCCTTTATTTCAAACCCAAAGCATGCATAATTAGCCAAGTTTTCCCTGTACCCAACCTATCAGATCAAAATGCTGTTTTGATGCAGTTACAAGTAGGAAGGACACATCAGATATAATTACAACTTTCCGGATAGTCTTCAAAAATTTTTCTGATAGCTTTAGTAGCCAAACATTTAGTGTGGATAAACCCACGTAGCTGGATAAAATCGATTTGTTTCAGGAACAGAAGAGAGATGCTCTGCAAAATTTCTTTGCAATGCTCTGTTAACTCGCTTTAGTCCAGTCTTAAGTAAACAGTAGAGTTACTTTAGCTCAGATCCACCAGCCAGTGCATTTCATTTCACTCATTTTAACCTTTAGTGACACCAAAGCAAATATTATGGGTTATATGCAACTCTTCCATATTATGTGATCKAGCCAAGCATCACCAAGGTCTGAAATGAGAGCAAAAATCACAGCACATGTAACCTTAGTTGCCTGCTGGTGAAAGCCTGGTGCCATCTAGCTGTCAATTTTGTTCACAAACATTACATATGCCACACAAATTTCCATGAACTTTAGATAAAGTCAGTACTGTACAGCAACATCTAAACTTGGCTGCATGAACCTCCCCTCGGCTAGTGACGCAATGCCACTGCTTTGTCTAAGAGCCAAGCCAGCAGTATTCTACCCATGGCAAAGTCAATAAAAATGGCATTTTCGTATCTGACTTTAGTTTTAAATCAGAGTTTAATAAAGGGATTAATAAATCAATATTATAACCAGAATTTGCACCACAATCAAGGATCACTTACTTTACATTTAAGCTAAAATATCACCTTTTGTAATTCTATGAATGTAACACACTGTGATAAAATCCATAGTGAGAGCATAACCAAAACATGAAAATGTTGCACTATATGATAACACAATAATCCAAACTTGGCAAAATATATCCACACTGTAAATGAGAAGTTATCCTTTATAATAATTACGTATATTTACAGTAACTTTAAACTATTAAAAACATATCCTCTATTTTACTTCTAAATAGAGCACTGCAGAAATGCCGTGCCAGCTGCAATTTTAGCAAATTTTTAAATTTCTGTATTTGATATAAGGCAAACAGAAAGTGAGATAGTGAGTAGCGTAAAAAAATCCAACAAATGCAGGTTGACTTTYAGGTATTTCCTTTCTGCAGCAGCAAAATGGGGAGGACAGGAGCGAGTGTGAGCGAGCGCCTGTCGTGCCAGCACCGGCCTCTGTTGTCAAACTAGGCGCTCGCCACATCAGGGTTGAACAAATAAAATACTAAAACAGCAGCCAGTGTTGACAAAGAGCAGTGCTTTAATCCACAATTATCCTTGTAACTCTTACTGCTCCTTTTATCATCCATTAGCTTTGATTCCCATTATCCCGTCAAGAACTGTGTCAACGCTTTTGTCCCTGGGGATTTCCCACAACTACCAGGATCTGACAGCCACGCTTGAGTGCTAAGCAGGATCATTACCTCTTAAATCCACTTATCTGATCCACTGAATAGTAAATTGAAAAGCTCATTAACAGCAACAATCTGATTTGTTCTCACATGTGACAGGGTCATTTTAAGTCAGCATGAAGCCGGTGCTTGTATTAAAAACTACTGCCCGTTTCGTAAAGGGACGCTGTAAGCAAGAATAAATGCGATACTGTAAACACCTCCTTCAAAATCGTTATCAAAACCAACACACACACTCGGTATATAAAAATAAAAGAGCAACCGCCCCCCCCCCATGCATAGCAAAGAATTGCCCTTAGACTTTTAAGCACTATAAAAAATTAATGATCACGCATTTTGGATGTATAATAATGAAAACCACTTCAATAACAGAGACTCTGCTATGCATTCAAAAGGTGGAGAAAAATACCGTTGAAAGGGGTCATAAAAGGATGTGGAACGGCCTGTGGAATGATCTCATCCGAAGTTTGCTTCACCCCCCGAGTCTGCTGCTAAAGCAGCACAGGCCATTGGGGTGGCTTGAGCCCATGGGACCGTGCAGACACACAGCTTCCAGGGGTACCTACATGGCAGAGCTCACTCTTCCTCCTTGCAGCAAGGATAAGCAACACTTTGTTTTTACTTCCCCCTGGAGCTTTCCAGTGAGGAGTAGAATAATTAACTTTCTGTAGGAAACAAGCAGCTTAACACTTTTACAAAACCTTTACACAATTAATCCCAAATTCCTACCACAGGAGGATTTACAGCTTCCAATACCAACGCCGCACCAACACATAACACTTTGCAATCGTGGTATGACATCACCATAAAATGTTAGCTTCATAACGTTAAAATACGACATCACCACTGGTGCATCTCAGTCCTCTATCAGTTAGGAGTGATGGTGAAAATCTGCAGGAGTGGTAATATTAGTCAACAACAGTAGATAGTCTTCAGCGGTCCAAGTATATATTCAAGGTACTTACTTAAAGCAAGCTCTGACAAATATCATTATTCCAGCCAATAAGCAAGTGACATTGCAATAGTCAAGGGTTAGAGAAAGAAGAGACCAGCAAAGCACCTTCAATAATAACTATTTCAAAGATATTAAAGCAAGTGTGAGGGCAACAGGAAAGAAAGAACCCCGAATCTTTTCTTTCCCCCTCTCCTCTCCATTTGTACCATCAAAACCGCCAGCTCAYCTTCTACGAGCTGACAGATTTATCAGGCATTCAGATTACACACCACTAAACTTCCCAACTATTTAACTCCACCTGCTGCAATTCAGAAGAAAGAGAAAATAAAATTGTGGAAGCAACACTTTATGAAGCTAATCACTCATATGTAAAAACAAGTTAAGAAAACAAAGAAATAATACCACAACCACATTAAAACTTTATTTCCCTGACTTCCTGTACTCTGTGGCCCTAGACATGTTTAACTTTGCTCTGTTGTTTGAGGTCTTCTTTTTCTGGTATTATCTTTGTAACTCTGAAGAAGCTAATTATGTCAATTCTTAAATGTGAAGCAGATTACAGAACTGGGAAGCTCAGAATATGAGTTCCTAAAGGTTGTATGGCTATATAATGACAGTCACAGAAATTCAATAACGGCACTGTATGGAATGTACTCAAACGCACCCCATGAAACAAATTAAAACAGAGCAATGAATCTCTCACACTGTGCAAATAAGAAAACACAAGAAAATGTTGATTTCTATATATTTCATAAGGGCTATTATAATGAATTAAGAGTTGCGATAATGAATCTTCAGAAAATTACAGTAAAGTTATTACCCGCAGGCACGGAGTAAATGTTTAAGACATTATAACTTCCTTGAAGCTCTCCAGGCCTTGCTGCAGAGAACACAACATTGAAGTATTTTGTCATGAATACTAAGGGCAAAACCAGACATTAACCGTATTTATCCCRAACTGATGGAAGCGGGGGCGAGGGGAGGGGGGCAGCTGCTGCAAAAGAGCCCGGAGAACCTGGTCTGGCAGATACCCGCGCAGTGGGTTTGGGAACCGCGCTCACTGCGGCAGGGGCTACGGCAGCAAGTTTCCGCAGCTACCGCTCACCTCTCTAACTAGCGCCTTGGTACATTACCCAATAAAACGCCGTATTCATCAAGAGTTTCCTTCTGTGGATCAAGTGCCAGGAGGTATTTAGTAATTTCCATTGATTTTGAAACCAAAATCAGGTATTTTGAATTTCAGCATGTAAAGTTCCATTACGTGCAATGGAAATTTAGCTTCCAAATCCCATATGCAACTTCTGAAAATCTGAACCGACTCCTCTAATTAGCGGATTAAGGTGCCAGACCAATCCCTTTCTATTTCAGGACCAAATCAAGGGTTCAAAAAGCCTTAATTTTTCTATTCTGTTTATAACAGTGGAAACCTTCGTCATTCAAAAAAAAAAAAAAAAAAAAAAAGAAAAAAGAAAGAAAAACTCCATTCCTCATCAGCTGTCTAAGTCTAAGCTGTACAGTCTAAGCCAAAAGAATACGCTAATCTGTTGTTATATATTTAGCTCCCCAAAACTGAAAAAAAAAAAATCTGAAATAGGCCATAAGGAATTGCCTCAAAAATTTTCAGGCAAGATCCTTGACGAGAAGATTAAGCTGGGCTTTGCAGTACAAAAAAAGCAGGCTCTTCTCCCATTTGTTGCCACATGCGTTTGTAAGCAACTAGYGGAAGTATAGTCATTATACAAACCATACGCTACCTCCTGCTTCAGCTACAAATCTAGTTTAATCAAAATATTGCAGGAAATCATCCTCAATGGAAAGAAATCCATAAAACAATGCTTAAAAATTACAGAAAGCTAATAGTTAGGTATTGTTACTGCAACTAAGTGTAAGGCTGTAGGGAAAAAAGTAAGCGTGCTGCGTGGCTCTCGGGCATTACTATGGAGGCTATCTCCTCGCTAGTCTGTCGAAATATTCCGTCATCACAAGCTCAGCTAGTCAGAGTAATTACGGGGTCCCTCGAAGGCTCTTCGCCAGGCCTCTCTTGCCCGGTCCCTTCCCCGTTAGCCAAGGGAGGAGGAGATTTCGCAGGAGGCCGGGGTGCTGCAGTGATCCCCACCTCTCGCTCCAGCGAGCGCGATGCCAGCAATAAACCCGTCCTTACGGGGGAACTGATCTTGTTATTTCAGTGACTCTCTCTCCAGCTTTCTTTCAGTTCTTCCGTTCTCCTGATTCTCCTGCTTTCTGATAATCTTTGAGAATGATTTACAATTCTGGTGAACTTACTACAGGAGACTTGCTACAAACTAACTGCTGTTGTTACTGACGCAGCCCAAGAAACGTTCTCTGAAAAATGTTAGTTTACCTGCTCGGTCTTCAGTTAGCCAACTGGCAAACGTGCTTAGCTTTAAATGTCTTGCATAGACTACTATTTTTGCAAAGCACTCAGAAATTTTTAATTCTACTGTCACTTTTGCTTTCCTCCAAGAGTTAAAGTATAAACGTTACAGTGAAAGCTGAGAAATACTATTAACAGCTATTACTTTTACAAGAACATCTGGAAGATTTTTAGGTTTTCAAAGCCCATTTCTGCTCTGTATTTTCCATCAGATAATCAGAGCACTGCACTGCAGAGGTTCAAGCTATGTATGCAGTCAGGATTTAACAAGGAACCAAAATGTGGCTGCAAAATCCTCTACTGATTGAAATGAACCAGCACTGTACAGATCACAACACAAAAAGGGATTTATGCCAATCAGAGAACTGTGAAAGAGAAAGTACTCTAAGTACTTTAGCAGTAGTAATCAACACTTTTACCTGCCAGCGCAACTATTAAAAGTGTCCAGATTAATTCTACTCACTTGCTTAATTGTATCTAAATAAGTGGCCCACTCAGCATGCTTATGTGCAATAAACTTTTAATATCCTTTAACACCAACATTAGTTTGGCACTTAAAAACAAGTAATTAAAACCATAGCTATTCAATATATTTCTCAAATTTCTATTTCTAGAACTATCCCGTTGTATTTTCTACCGACCTCAGCACAGCTGCAGGTGTTCAGCACCTCTCAGCCTCAAGCCTTAAGCAGATGAAATTTAGCAACATCATGTATTTTAAAAAAGGCTTTGCACCAGAGTTGTATGTCAGAGCGCTTTTTGCACATTTATCCCACGGCATAAGGGGAGGCGTTACAGCCACCACCGCTAATACTAGCAATTTGAACAACCCTCTTTGGCAAGCTAGAAATAAGATAATTGTTCAACATAGGCTGGCTCTTCTGAAATACTGGAAGCATTGCCTGTAATTATAGACATCTGTCATTGCTAGCCACTCAGTAGTAGCCCTGACATCAATATACAACTATAACACTAAACTGCCTGCAGGCATAGCAATGGAAGCCAGATACGAGAGGCGGGCAATCATCTGCCTCATCCAAACTATCTGTCAAAGGTGCCTAACCACAAATAGCTCTTACGTTTTGTATCCTTAGGATAATATGTTGATTTATTTTAGATCCTCTAATATTTACAGTCGAGGCCATCTACTAAAATAAAGAAACAAACCTTAYGGCTAATGGAGGCAGTTACCCTTCAAAATCATCATGAAAGGTCATAGCTCACCACTCAAATGTTAAACGCGGGTGGCTGCTTCCACCGTGTGCCTTTGAATAAACTTTCCCTCCTCCAGGATCATCCATGATTATTTCCAGCTACAATTTACACCGGTCACGGCTGTCTCGTCAGCCAACATGAAGGACTACCCGAAGAAACATTTACATTTTCAATCTCCAGGTATCTTTGCAAAGAGGTGTAAACCAAGCACCGGCATGCTAGAGTTCAACATGCGAGCGCAGAAAAGAATTAGCGCTCGGCAGAACTCTCTCGCACGCAGAATTTTGTAAAAGTAATTAGCTTTAATGATTTAAAGTATGTTTACAGATTAGATACTTCATCAGTTCCTAGGAGGAAGCTAAAGTAAGCTCTTAACTGGGGATTAAAGTTACTGGAAATTTGCATGGAAGTGTCGAATCGTTTCTTTTTAATTTTAAGGGGAAAATCAGGCTGAAACCCTTCATCTCTACTTTTTTATCTTCATTTGAAAATCAATCTCAGAAAGGGGCAAAAAAGATTGTAGGTTTAAACTAATTAGGAATTAACATCCTTACAATTACCATAATTTGTTATTAACAAAACTGAGATTTCTTAGGCTGATTCACAACAGCCTCTGCTGAAGAGAAACTATTAATTACTAGACAGACAGTTAGCTTACAAGTGAGCTGCATTTTAAAAACCTCCTTTAAAATACAATTGCTAAATGCCTTACAGTGCTGTAATGTGAGACAGGTTCAAATCTTATTACTTCACTGAAATTAAAACCTAAGTTTTAATACTGTTCAAGTCGAACAATGATTCCACACTTTATTGCTTTTGAAATCCCTTGATGATCATAGGGAAAAATGCCCTCGAGAAAAAGAGACTCTGTTTTCGATAAACAGAAAATACAGTTTGCACTCTTAGCCTCTTTGTCATCACAAAAAAAGGATTTAATGCCAATTCTTTAAAAAAAGACTTTTTTTTCACAAAATGTGCACCTTGTGTGCCATTTGTAAAATCAGCTCACTTTCTTTTATTTATTACTGCAGCGCGGCAAGGCAATAAAGCAGATACTGATAGCTAATAAATTACATGCCTTTTAAAACAATTCTCCAGCTACAAAAACTTGTAACTACAAAGGCTTGCATTTACATGGTACATCATGTGAAACATCTGTATTTATGTTCTATTTAACCACATAAGTAAAATCTGACCTTTTATTAAACAGGCAAGCATGAATCAGGGGCTACATTTAAGATTAAACAAAAGGTGACTTCAAGGCTTTCCTAAAGATCTATCTAAACAAACATAAAATCTAAYAAAAAATGGTGCTTAGCAGTTGAGATGCAAAGTATTTTAAATAAAATGTATTCCTAAGTATGCCCTTCACACTACCTTGAGGAAAAAGAGATCACTAGTTTTTCAATTTTCACATGTTAACAAACGTTTACTTTTAAGCCTAAACTTAAGGCTCTCAATAATAACAACTGCAATGTATTATTGTAATACAAAACAGTAATTTTCCATCACCTACCACAAAAAACAGGATTTGTATTTCTAATTAAACAACAGAGCTTTGGCAAAATGTTTTTTGGTTAAAACAGATTTGGGGGAAAAAGAAAAAAGCCCTGCAGTCTTATTTTGTCATGCATCTCTCCAAGAAAAGTTTAAAATCTATATACATCTATTAAACTCATTACACTGCTCTTAAGTATCTTTTTCTTATTGCAGCTGGCCTAGCTATTATAGCTAATTTGCACAAAATGCTGAGGTGCATTTCACTGTCTTTTACTACTGTATTGTCTTATTTTTAGGCTGATGTGCTGAACTATTTCCATACATTCGCTCCTTCCAATCTGATTGTCTCATAAATCACTAGCCTAAGCATTACATTCTTTAATTGTCTCTATATCATCGGGCACCTAAATTTAAGATGTACAGTCCTAATATAAATTTCCTTCACTTACTGTTATTTTTGTAATATTTGTGGCTTTCGTATTGCTTTGCTCGCACAACTTTTTCTCACTGCTGTAGTTCCAAAAATCTCAGTTCTTCAAYTGAGCATGAAAACAAACCGTAACTCCCTACTAATAAATAAAAACATGCAGCATTTAAAACACTGCTATTTATCGTTAAGACAGCAACCCATGACATGTTAGTAAAAACGCCGTCTGACTCTAAGCTCCTCACCAAGCACACCACCACCGCAACTATCAATCATTTTGAATGGAGATGCTGTGGGGCAGATCTTTCAGTCTCACTGAGCAGTGCTTGATGCAAAAAGAGATAGGGAAATAGTTTTCAGATGTTTCTCCACTCCTATAATCTTAGGGCCACCTTTCCCTAAGTTAACCGAAGGCTTACTATACTAATACCTATTTTCTTGTATTTTGCACATGAAAAGAGAGCTCAAGTACATCACGGCAAAGACATTCATTATTCATTAAAGCAGACAAAAAGGATGTTTAACCGACCAAATAGTCAAAGCAAAGCCTGCAGTTGCCCGACTCAGACTAGCTTATCTACTTGTGAGGATTAAAAACAGGTGCAATTTTAAGATGGTACAGAATAAAGAGCGAATGAAGCCTGATATACCTATACCAGGAGGTATCCTTTGCACAACAGGATTCCCGGAAAACACTGCAAAGAGTGGAGAAGGAATTTAACRGGACTCTTAGAAGTAACAGTTTGCCTCAAGAAAAGTTAGAGATATTTAAATAAAAAAAATAAAGAGTGGTGTCCAGAGAGTGAATTCAACAACTCTTGAGTTCACTCAAGAATTTGTGAACTGAAACACAGGGAACTGAAAAAGAAGAAAAAGCTTAGGGGACAGGAGTGACATGGTCTGAGCTATGCGCACAGAAGGCATTTGGGAGGTGGCTTTTAAAGATAAAGTGTTTGTGTTAACAAGTTTGTGTTAAAATTAAGTGACTATAAATGTAGCCAAAATTAGACTCTATGTACACTGTAAGTTAAGGAATTTCAAACATGCGTATACAGCACAGATAAATGTAAAAATACACCTAGCTCTGGATCACTAGCAAGAAACTTAATATAGTTACGTGAATACCTTTTAGAAGTTTACCAAAAAAAACCCTCAAACCAAACACACCTAATAAAACTGTCCAGGCAAAATTAGTCAAGAGTCTTGATCAATAATTATTTTCATTAATATATAGCAAGTTTCAGACTTTGGCCTCCGTGCTAAAGGCTTCCAAAGCAATGGGCGACATCCTCAAGTGCCGCACAGATAAGCTTACAGCCTACCCTTTCCTGGCTCTGGCTGGAGAAACACACACTCAGGCAAAGAGAGAGAAAAACAGAACAAATTGAAAAGGCCGTTGCATCCAACATTTGATTTAGTCAATCAAAAGCGAACRCAGTAAAGGACACATTATAGAGTAAGTCAAGAAGGCAACACCAAGTCTCCCTTGTTCAGGTCGTGCACTATTTGGAAGTGTGGCCAGATCACCTATATTCTGCGTGCAGTTCTTCACGTAATGTAATCATTTTACAGTATGACTGATAGTAATGGCCTTTAGTAATATACAGAGCAATATTTTGGTACGTTTTGCTGACCTCTTAAGYAAACAAGATAATCAAATCTATGCGAACATGATACATAACAGAACACTGCCAAATACGGCTATTACTCTATAATCGAAGAATCTGAAACACTTTAGAAGCAAAGCAATCTAGTAAGGTGTGTTAGGAGGTGCTGACTCATGTTCATCTTAAGCAGGCATATTGCAAAATTAATTTTTAGCTGTAACAGCACATACATTTAGATGATTATCTAAAAAGCAAAATTAATGATATTCTAAATGTTATCAATATTCAGCAAATTAGAATGAAATCAATTATTAAAGAAAATGGATAACCTGGAATGTACTTCTACCACTGAGACTGCAGTCAAAGATGCACTATTATATTAGTATTACTAAAGAAATTAGTTCTTGTGCATATTATTTTAAAGACAAAATCTAAAATGATGAATAAAATTTGGTTTAAAATCACCTTACCTAAGATTTTCTAAATATCTTGTGATAACCTGTGTTATTTTGTGCTTAACACAATATCTATACAAATCACTTAATACTTAAATTGGTTAAAAAAAAAAAAAGAAGAAAAACTGTTTCAGTTTTTTATTTTGAGTAAGTTTCACATATTTCT
>NW_028185595.1:91922-129681 GCF_003343005.1 Rhea americana
TAAAAAAAAAAAAAAAAAAAAGAAGAAGAAAAACTGTTTCAGAAATAAAACTTTTGCTCCCAGAAGACTTCTTTCTCAATAGAGCTACATGCCTCAAGAAACAACTCGTCAGCAGTGAGAATGCTCTGGAGAAATAATATGGAGCCTTCCTCGTGGCCTTCCTGACTGCAGCTCTTTTGATCCAAATTGATGCCAACTACAGAGTGTTCCAACAAAGAAGATACGGATAAAACCTGTGAGGAACAGATACCTGAAATAGTGTTTTTGTTCTGTGCTCCAGAAGACTGGCAAGTGGCAGAAGACAGACAACTCTCTGCCCTCCTATCATGTTTAATAAATGCTCATTTAACTCCCAGAAGAATACTTTAAAAATAGACCCCAGCATGTGAAACAGATCTATATCCAGGACAACGTTWCTATCTATTTTCTTTTGCTCTATAAACACACGAGTGTCATGTCAGAAAGAACTCTAAACAGTCTAACACAATCAATTTTGGGAAGATCTGCAAATCTCATTAAATACCAAGCATAAACCCCAAATTACAAGTTCTGCAAATCCGATTTGAGGATATGGAAAACGCCTCTATCCAAGACAACTTGGTGTTCCCACTGATCCAGCTATTACACTGGATGTGTGAGATAGCAGTGTGGCTGCTCCTTCACCGGTCAGGTACATGAAGACGAGAAGTGCTCTCCCTTCTTTTAACCCAATGTGTACGAAAATTACCACACCTGTACACGAGATGCTGACTGAGTCAAACACAACCCTGAGCTAGGTATTCAGCAGAAACTGTTTTATTTCTGCCTTAACTGAAATACAGGTCTTCATAAGAAAAAAAAAATCTAGTTCAAACACTCCACATACAAAACCAAGTCATGCTGCTTTAAATATTAATGTTTTCAGAAAGTACCCTTTTTTTAAATACATTATACACAAAGTAACGAAGCCAGGTGGTTCCTCCAGATACTGTGAAARGGCACACTAACGCTTCAACAGTAATTTACCTCTTGACTTTGCTGTATGAAAGAAAGGGGGCTCTGACAGCTTTAGAACATTTCTGAATAGAGAAAACACAGCTGGCTCTAAGGTGTTCCACTAAGTCACCACAAAATATTTCAGTAACGTTCAGAACACATTTCTCCTCATCTTTCCCTCACTCAAAWCCATATTCAGTGCTTTTGGCAAAAGACACAGAAACAAGAAGAGTTTCCATACTACTATTTATTATGAATTTTCACTCATTTATTATCAACTTGAAGACAGCCAGAAAAAATTTCAGAGATCAAAGTGCTTACAGAATAGAAAATATTCATAAGAATTGTTCAAAGACATTTTAAAAAGTCTTAATTTTGCCATTTTAGTTACAGAACTACARATTAAAAATAAAAGTGAGTTTTGTTTTTTTTTAAATCAGCTTGTCTAGACTGCTCTGTTCTGAATGAGCCTGAATCTCTTGCCCTCTGAAAGCAAGGAATATTCATTGATAACTTGGCCCAAAATAAACTAACACACCCCCTTTTGTCTTTTTGCCCCCAAATCTCCTCGAGTTGCTGTTACATAACAAAGGAGCCTGAACTTGACTTACATACGARTAACAGCAGAATAAAAACATCACAGAGATAACTAAAATTAGACTCAACTCCACTCTTATGAACTCAAATTCAGAGTTTGCATTGCACTCCAAATCGCAGAGTAAAAAAAGATACCAAGTTATGGAATATCAAGTTATGGAAACAAATGGTMGTATCATGCCATACTGTTATAGCTGATACGTAATTACGTTTTTTAAGAAACGTTTCTTTCTGAGCACTTTTTTGCTCCTTCAGCTTTACAGTGCAACTTCAGAAGGCCTCATAGACCCATCTTACCTTAATGTTTGAATGCCTTTTGAATGAAACTGTGCCATACAGGAGGCAGCAACATGCCCCTGCGGCAAGGGCGGCCAACGGGTGTTATCCAGGGAAAAGACCAGAGGTGCAATAGGCAAAAATTAAAATAGAAGAAATTTCATGTAAACAAATTAAAGAACTTTTTTACACCGAGGGTGGTTGTGCACTGGAACAGGTTGCCCAGAGAAGCTGGGAATCTCCATTCTTGGAGGCATTCAAAACCCAGCTGGACACCGTCCTGGACAACCAGCACCAGTTGCCCTGTTTTGAGYAGAGGGTCTGGAGTAGGCAATCTCCAGATGACCCTTCCAACCTCAACCTTTCTTTGATGGCCCTATATTTTCTTATAATGCTTGCTTTTAGTTTTAATTTACTCCCTGTACATCTTAACTTTAAATCACTGATGTTAACTCAGATTTAACTCTTTCAAGTTTTTGCTTGAAAATGACTTTAACCCTACCATACACACTAAACCTTTTCAATAAAAATGAAGAAATTCGGAGAAAATGTCAACACGGATTCCTTTAGTGACTGAAAATATACACAAATAACAACATACACCCTTTTAAATGCAGCTTCACAAGCATATCAAGCAGGAGTGTAGCGGTGGGCTGACCTAGCCTCACCWGAGCGGCACAAAGGCGTATCGCCGTATCGTTTCAGAAATCAGTGYTGCAAAGAGTGAAATGAAATCAGGTGAAAGGAGGAGGAACCCAGATACGCAGTCTTTACGCAGCCGTGCTTTCAGGACTCCGCTCCRTCCCTGCTTTAATTCCTCCCATGCCGTTGTCTCAGTGCACAGCAGGACCTAGGGACTGGCCTCGCAGCGAATCTTCCGAGTGCCAAAGCCCAAGCCAGAAAGCAGGTCTTCAGACGGCACTGGCTGCGCGACAGACGTGTTCATACAACACCACACACACAGCACCAGTCTCCCTCGTACTACCGAGTCTTCACAAGCAACGGGATAATGCCATATCARTTCAGCATGGGGAGGGCAGGGAGGCAGTTAACGCTGATGCTCTAATGAAGCCACATTTAACTATGTTCACCCAGAAGTTACATTAACTTGCTAATGGCTTACTTAAAACCTACCTTTTTTCAAACTTAGCCTATGTGTAAAAAATCCTCTTTTAATTACATGATAAGGTTTTTAAAAAACTCTTTTAATCTTTATACAATATAACCTTTAATACCTGCACGGGAAGAGCTGCATCTTTTAATCTAAAGATGCTGCAATCAAATGGGGATGGATAGGTCCCAGWAAGCCTTTTTACTGCTAAGGCAAGACCTAGCTACTGCAGCTGGTTAAAAGTTTTTCAATTTTTCCTCTTGAAAAATGCAACTCCTACAGGTATCGAAACACTCAGTGCGACGCTGGCAACTGTCCTGAGAGCTGCAACAGAAGCCTGGTGTCCTGCCACCCCCGTGCTGAGGTTGGCAGGCTAGTTGCTTCCTTAGACTCTTTTTCACAAGYGCCAATTCTGTTTTCCTGTTAGATCTCCTATCTAAACACGTTCTCTATTTTACACTACCTCATAGCAATCTAAACTTAGATCACGGAAAATGCCGCTAGAGGGCCCACATATTATTATAAATAGATCCCATCACTTCTACACATTACTGAAGCTTACAGAAGCTGCATTATTCCTTCGCCAGAATGCTGCTAAGCAAAGAAAAAAAAAAAAAACTTGTTGCCAAATGCATTATTGGAACAAGGTTTAAACTGAAAATACAGTCTGAAAATGGCCAGCAATCAATTGTGCAGTCAAAGTGTTAAGCTAGCAGAGGCTATCTGTATTTTCTGTACAGAACAAATTGCAATCTTTTCTTTYGGTATAACACAAATCATCATTAAATGAAGGTTAGCGTCTGTGCCATGCTCCACAATGTAATATTACAATGAAATACTATAGATAGCCTTGTACATTTAATGGTGACTTAATCTTGGTATTAAAAAAAAAAAATCTAACTTTTACTGGAACAATTCTATTCACTAACTATGAAGGAGATAGAGATGCTGACTCTGAATCACTTCATTAAGTGCGAACCATTAGGAACTYCATCCTGCAACATGTTGATCTCTTCCTGTGCTGTGATATTAACTGCCCACCCCTGTAATAAAAGTAGATGGYATAAAGTGCCACGGTATCAGGCCTTAGTTGCCCAGCGTCATTAGTTTTCCACTTAAGAGGCTCTTAGTATGTATTTAGCACCCAGAACAACTGCAGCAGTAGAGTAGCTTTAAGACTAACATAATACTTCTCGCACAGACTGAATAAGAGAGGAGATCTAGCTAAACAGGAGTCAATAGGAAGAAAATAAAATTACTATTATTGTTCACAGATATGCATCGCACTTTTTTATACCTGTCTACATTAGCTGTCCTCCAAAAAGACCCCAAAAAAGGGACTGAAATCTATCTATCARTTATTAAAGGAATTAAGCTGAAAACATTTTGATGCCAAGTAAGACAGTCTAAGAAAGTATTTAATTTTAGAGCTAAATACATTTTAGACAAAAATATTAGTTGATCTTGACAACGCATGCTGTCTGACTCCAAAATCAACTAAATAAAAATTAAGATTAACACAACAGTGTGAGAACAAAATTAACCGTCTATGGCAGATGAATCCTCTATTGCACCTGTCCTCCACTGTGCAAAAGAACATCAGCCTGCCACTGATTATTTCTTTTTGACATGATTTATCGCCTACTATTCTTTAAACTTGATAAAGCAAATTAATCTTTGATTGCAGGAGCCACTGGAGGTTGTCATTAGTCATGTAGTTTGGTGAGGCTGCATGTGTTTCATTTACCAGTCACAAAGAAATGAAAGCCCAGCAGCCATCACTGGCTGCTTCAACTGCTTCCCTGAGCCACCCAAGAGAAAAAGGTAACAGAATTCAGTACACGGGATTTTAAGCAGCTACTCTAGAACTGACCCACATAAACGGAACGGGGTATTTGCTTTTCCATAAAGAAGGCAAATGCACTTAACCTTCTGCTCAAAGAAAGAAAAACAATTGCTAATGAACAACAATTTGATCTGATTAACATATATTTCAAGCTCRCAATCTGTTCAGCTCTACAACAGATTTCTACACATAAAAGTGATGAAAAGTGAATGCTTGAATAATTGCTTGTTTAACCACGGGTCATACATGAAAAACCGAGTAAAGTCTTTCGATTAAATATGCGTCAACTGAAAAAAAAAAWAAAATTTATGGACTAATGCTGGACTGTCCACCTTCGATCCCCGTTCCCTTGCGCCTCTCACAGCCCRGCACATATTGAGACATCTTTGTAACTACGCTCAGGCTCTGCACGGTTTGCTCTGCTCCCACGCCCACTTGCTCCCTCTAGCTGCAAAGCCAGCATGCCCCCGCTTCAGCTGGGGACGGAGGCAGCCCCTCCGAACGAGGACAAATGACTGATTTGAACAATTTTATTCATCGCTCGCCATACTATTGAGAAGAGTCAATCTGGGCGGAAAGCAATGCTGTGGGGTTTAGCTCTGCTCAGCATCTGTAGATGACTCTGAAATATTTCCCCAGAAAAGGTCAGTAATCAGCAGCAACAACGAAGACACAGTTGCCCTAATCAGAGGTATCATTCAAATCTAAATTTAATCGTATGTCTGAAAAAAATAATCCTACTTTAAAGTACAAAACTCAACCAAGCTTGAAACCAAGGGCCCCTGCAGGCAACTCGAGATTGTTAAATGACAATTGTCAAAACTAACAGAGTTTCAGATAATAAAACCAACATTCATATGTAAGGCAGTAATATCGTGCAGTGCGTATACGTTCAAAAATTGTTCCTTTCTTATTTACTTAAATATAACACTCTATTTAGCACATAAAAACAAACCACTGCGGTCCTCCCTTCACCATCAATTACAACTGGAAGTTCAACATTTTTAAAAATTAGCTTAGTAATTGAGGACACACAAAAGTTGCTACTTTTGAAAGCTATCAGACTTTGATAGATAAGAAGCAACCAATTATGGGGCTATACTACTTACTTTCATTGAAGTATGTATTTAGAAAAAATAGTGTAGTGTGCTAGGAAGTTTACAGAGCCAGGGAAAGTAAGGAACATGTTCATACAACTCAGAGAACTCTTGAAATTTAGTACTGTCATTATTCACATTAACGTTTTTCATTGGAATGTCGTATACAGAAATAATATCAGGAGTTTTTTCTTCAGTCTCTATCTACACTGTGTTTACACTGAAACTACATTCTGCTATTAGAGATGAGTTTTGTATTCTAGAATTGAACAAACACAGACTGCAACTGCAGTTAAAACCTCCAAAATCTCTCTAAAGTATTTTCTGTAGATACTTGAGAAAGCAGAATAAAAAGAAACACTCACTTAAYTGTTAGTTTCCAATATAATAACGCATTTTAAAAGGTGAAAGCCTCTACATTGAGTAGGTTTTTTTCGCTTAGTTGTGCAGATAATTCTATGTTTATTTAACAGAGATACAAGTACAGTAACTTACTATTTATATATAAACACACACTTACTGTTTGGCTCCATTGAGAAGCTATAAATTCCATCTATTGAACATTAGCAAAAAAAAATTGTGTGTGTTCATCATCTGGATTATTCTCAGATTAATAGAGATAAATGACAAAACATAATCAGCATCAACTCTGCAACTTAATCATTGCATCTGAGCTATAGGAAACACTTAATTACTCTCATTTACTAGGTACAATCTAATGAGAAGGCATTAGCCAAATGAAAAGAATGCAGTACAAACAAACAAAATAGTTATACCATCATTAAAAAGAAACTCTGACAGTGCAGGTGACAGCATATGCAGGATAAATTACCATAATGTCCTAAATGCTGAGCTGTCAGCATGCTAATGCAGTGATCGGATACCCTGGGAATCTCAGCACTATAGCTGTCAGGAACGGGTATCATAAATCACCTCTCTCTACTGTACTGCTCATTATCACAGCTTTCTTATACGTGTTTCTCAGCACAATTCAGTACAGAGAGGAAAGAAACAGCCACCCTCATATAAGACCATAACATATATCTGCTTTCAGCATCTTTCCAAACAGAACAAAAATTCCTTTAGACAGAAGCCTACCTACTAAAGCACAGAGCATCTACCCACAAACTTGACCATTAGACTCAGTTTTGCAATAAGGGGCTAAAATACCTTGGTAAAGATTCTTGACTTCTGCTAACAACAGATTAAAAACATCAATTCTCCTGCTATACAGCCACTCCTTTTAAATTAAAATCAGTATTTGCAAATACCCGTATCTTGAAGTCTTCTAAAAAAACATACAAGTTAAGAAACAAATCCACAATAGCTAAAATTGAGCACCTAAGCATACAAGAATGCTACTTCTGCCTGCATGCTCCCCACAAGCATCAACTACCTGAATACAGGAAACAGCAAGCCCGTTTATTTGCAAATTTTCTTCCTCCACTACATGCACTAGAAATATAATGAAAGGATCAAACTATGAAATGTAAAGGTATGCATTTATTTCTCCCACAGACACTTCTACTCCTAACATTTAACGCTGGCTTACTAATACACAAGTCTAACATTCAGCAAGACGATAAAGAACATAATAACTCATTATCCAGAATGTCCACTGAAGCCACCATCTGGGATAGAGACAGCCAAAGAATCTCTTAAAACAGACCAAACACTCACCAGAAAAGAGAAGATGAACAGTACCTTGAGCTACTGATACCTGATCGCATGCAGGTTAGAACATGCTGTAAGACCTGCCCTTTTTACTCCACAAGAGACAGGCAGATACATTGTATTTACAGCCTGTGTGGCAGGTTGAGGCGATTTTACTCACTGGTGGGCCGACTATTTGGCCTGGAAAGCATGATGAGCATGGCACTAAATCATGCCTTTGGAACCTGCGACACTAGTGATGGGATACACGAGCAGAGGGCTGTAAGGGCGATAATCGGAGAACTTATGATCATCTTGCACCTAGTATCTCCTACGTTTGGTAGGTGCAGAAGCAGAGTAGAAGACTTTTTAAGCTCCRTGCAGCTTTTGAGGACATATATGACACAATAAAACCAACAGAAAGTAGAAACTGTGAACAGAGGGACTTGCATACTCAACCTGTGGAGTTTTTGTGTTCTCTCCGGAACTAACCGAACCCTCAAATATTACTTAGGTTTACACTAAGTTTTGTTTATGGTGTACTAATTTTGGGCACCTCCAATTAAAATTTGCCACTGAAGTCAACTGTACTACTAGAGGGGACAATTTACAACCACAGTACTGCCTTTCATGATTTTTTCTATTTCTACCTGCTGCAACAGAGCACAATTATTTTAATCACATGTGGTACGAAATATCCTTATACATCAAGTATACTACTTCACATCACTTCAAAATTATGACCCAGGATTGAAAACATCATTGTGAAGGAGCAAAGATATAAGCAAAAACCTAGCTTCAGAGCACTCCTGAATGAATCTGCCCAAAACTGCCCTCCCTCACTTTCGCACAGCATAAACAGTTAGGCGGTAGGGACCAAGAATCTGGGATAAAGCCCCCTGACCATCCTGAATTACAAGTGTTGAAAAAAAATTCTAATTTATAGTATAGATGTTTGAGTTTAAGGTTGTTTTTTGCCTTTTCATCAGCACTGAAAAACTTTGTAAGCACAGACTATGCCAATGTGGTACAGTATCAGCCACRGATTTTTGAACAGAAAGTTTTCTTTTACAATGGCATAGTGATGAAAATCAGTAAAAAGGTGTGAAATAACATTTCTGGTTTTCATTTGACCTTTCAGATTTGCTATGCTGAGCACAATAAGCATTCATTAAACTTTCAGAACTGGAAAGTTTTGGACTTGGGTGGGTCCAATGGAGAGTTCTTATATTGATACACATTCATCTTATCTCACCTTTATTTTGAGAACCAAAGTCGTAAGTGATAGAAATGCTGGAGAAGGTGCAGCAAGTTTGAAAGATGAAACTATCTGATCTATAACACAGCAACCATAAATCACCTTCGGATTGAGGGAAGAAGTGAACTTTAAGACCTTAAGATGATGTAAAGAAACTTTAGGTTCTCAAATACGAGAGATAAAATTCTATTATTAGATGATCTCATTTGCAGATATTTTAAATTCGTACTGATTTCTACAGCATTAATAACGCTCAATGTTTCCAAAAATCAGGCCGACTGGCTTTTCAATTCACGTACCTTAAACGTAGCAGAATTGTGACACAGAAAATGCCATTTAGATATGGAAGGCTGATCTGTATTTTATAAATATATACTTGTGGGGAAAATTCTTCCCCTTCGCTAATAAAGATATGGAAACGAGAGAAATAAGCAGCACATTAAAGAATCCCATTCATTTAAGATTTTGATACAGTACTGGCACAGGCTAAAAAAAGAAATTGGAAAGTTTGTTTGTATTATGGAAGTACCAACTAAGTGCAGATGTGTTTGACAGAGATCACAATTATTTTAACACTGCCAAGTAACTCTTAATCATCTATTTAGTAAAAGATACCAAGTCCTTCATTCACCTGGGAGAAGAAGAGAGAGAAACGAATGATGGAGAGGGGAATTTGATGCTTCTGGGTTATAAGAAAAATTTTTAATCGGTTTCAAAGCTTTAGAATTGAATTTGGGTGACACTTTGCGCAGTGGTGGTAGGTGATGGTAATTTTCTGTGAACGCKTGCATATCGCCCTCAAGAATTTTTGCTGGGCATATAAAACCTAAACTAAGAAGTATCGATTTCTCTTTACTGACTTTAAAAACAACAGTTGTAAAAGAAAAATCATGTAGCCACAGGCCCAATGTGATTGCTTTAAAAAAAACCCTGAATTTTCCACTATCTTTTTATTCCCAATACATCTCTTCCATTATCATGCAAATTTCTGAATGTTTCCCTGTAGAAAACAAACAGGAACGAACTGAAGTTGGAAAGACTAGCCTCAAAGAGGCAGTGAACTTTTGTGGAGATAACACAGTATGAAAAAAAATTACATCATTAAATTTCTAATCAAAAACAAAATTAAACCATTTTCTGTTCTTTTAGTTCAAAACTTACGTTACTTGAATTTTACTTTTCAAGTGTATTTTTCCTTATATTTTATGGAGAAATCAATAATTTCTATAGAGATAACTAGATACAGTTATTCTTTTTCAAATCTAAAGAAAAGAAAGAATGAAATGTAACATTTTGAAATCATGCACTATGGATGCACTGCTGTCACACAGTGGTCATATTAATTTTTAAATAACGTGCATTTGAAATGCGGACGTTTAAAAAAAAAGTTTAAAAGACTCTTTTGTTGTGAGGAGAAATTGTTTCCTGAAGGCCTCTTACTTGTTTGCTGATGGAAAGCCTGAATTAAAAATAGGAACCAATTATCTTTTAACCAGTTACAAACCCATACTTAATGAAAATGGAATAAGGAAAAAGATTAAGTAAAGTTTAAAAAAAGATTGCTCATGTATGGCATATGAGTACTACACAGGTAAAGATAATAACATATGAAAGACTCAGAGTTGTTACAAGTCTTCCCAAGGAAAGAACATTTATTGCCTTTCAAAGACGACATGTTCTGTTAATTTTGTGTTTAAAGTGTGTTTTAAAATAAAATTTTCAATAGTAACACAAAAAAAGAGTGAATAAGAATTACTGGAGTGTATGTTAAGAATCTTCAATATATTACAGACATGTAATAGTTTTTTTTTTTYCCCTCTATTAGAAGATATTGCAGAGGTGGACAGAGAAATTACTGTCTATATTCATAAAATAATAATGAAAAACTATTTTAAGGGAAATCCTTCCAGATCTGCAAAACACTGGTGACAGCAGCAATCAAGCTAAGAAAAAGTGGTCAGTCCTTGACTGACAGTCTCATTCATTTTTATGATGAATAAGTATATTATAGGGAAAACAAATGTAAGAAGTTAATTTAAAAATACTATGCATATTCATGCATTATTGTAATAACAATAAACAAATAAATCAAGTGGTAATATCACTTGCTGATTGTGATATTAATTTGTTAGATATCTTTGGATACGAACTAAGTAGCCTTGTCACTGAGTACTAACAGAAGGAATATATAAATTCAATCTATCTCAGGATAATGAATTGGCTTGAAGGATAATAATCTCAAATATTGTTTTTCAAGTCAAATGCTACAAAAAAAGACAGAAAGACAGAAAGACAGAAAGACAGAAAGACAGAAAGACAGAAAGACAGAAAGACAGAAAGAANAAAAGAAAAGAAAAGAAAAGAAAAGAAAAGAAAAGAAAAGAAAAGAAAAGAAAAGAAAAGAAAAGAAAAAGAAAAAGAAAAAGAAAAAGAAAAGAAAAGGACCTTGAAATCCCCAAGGTATTTAAACTAATTTTCCACAGGCTAAAGAGTCAAGCACTTGCAATAGGAAACAAAGCTTGCATACTAAATCTCAAAATATAGATACAATTCCCCACGTAAAAAATTAGTGGATTTTTCTATAGAAAGCATTCCCAAATTGAGGTTTCTTAACAACAAATATCCTTGTGAGTCTTGCTAATGACACATACATTGCCTTGACACAGTACTGCCTGCAACCTTCTGTGTGTAATGCACCAAAGCAAGGTGGTATGTAAGCGACGTATGAGGTATTACTTATATTTATTATTTAATGACTCGCAAGTACTTTTGTTACTTTCTGAGGAAATGAGTAAATTATAATCTCCATCTCCGCACAAGAAGCCCTCTTTGGGCAGGYCTCAATTGAGCGTGACTGTAATTGATAACCTAAGCTGATTTCACATTCTGTTACAAATCCCAGTTCAAGAGGTTAATTATGGCCTGGCCACAGCTCATCCGGAAACATGAGACTGATTGCTGTGCGCCTATTTAATGAAGATGTACTGCATGTATTACAGCAGCTCGCTGACAAACGACGGGGACCTCTAACATCACTGTAACAAGCATTAACATTCACTCTGTCGGTTTAACTGTCAGCATCACAGTTTACGACTGTGTCACTCTATAATTCAGAAAATATATTACTCCGTTGGTCCTTTCAGATACCCTTGGCTTCAGGTTTTATTCTATTAAATCCAGGGATCAATAACTGTGTGTCAATCCAAAATATGTTACCTATTAATAGCCAACAGACTTACCAAGAGGAAGGCACAACCCTCCGGTACTTCTTCAGTCACCTTCCTCTGCATCGCTGCCTTTAACCACGCATCGACGTAGGCCAAATGACTAAACGATACACATACACGTAATATCTACAGTTTTAAAGCTATCCGCTTATTACTATAACAAACCATTTATCAAGACAAGCAATGGCATGTGTAACAAGAATTACGTTATGAGTGAAAATTGAAATGATTTCCTCCAGAARATCAGCTGAAAACAGCATTCTCTTACATGCCCCACGCATAATGCAGTCTCCACTGCAGAACAAGGGTGCTTAAAGAAACCATCTAAAATGACACGGCGGAAGAAACATGGACCAAGCRTATCATTTAGCACTCCAGTAACCATATCAAAGTCTCACAAGTCTCATACTTCTCCACACACTCAACACAAAATACAAAAAAAAAAAAAGTTGCGGATGCACAGTGTACATTTTGGTCCTTCCTCCCACATCGAGGATGAGGCAATACAGTCATCTCATGGAGATGCTGAACATCACAGCTACCTGCTTGCACCAGGCAACAGTAAGGCTGCTTTCAGACTTGACTTGAATTATATTACAGAGTAYAGTTTAATAAAATCCTCTTTGGATCTACTGTATTGCAATCGTTACGCAAAACACAATCATTGCCAGTAGCTTAGCAAATAAAACAGACACTGAAAAAATAATGCCAATCAGTTACATTTCTCCAGCTCAGTCAGCAAGGATGTTCCACCTGTGGAAACAGGACTTCCCTCTGATGAAACCCTGCCTCCTTTTTCCTCTCTAACCTGAAAATCTTTGAATTAGAGATCCCCTTAAGATTCATTTTTAGATAGATAAAGGACGCAAAAATCCTAGAAGTTACATTCTATACTCACAGTTTCACAAGCAGTAACATAAAGTTTTTGAAAAGAAAATGCTGGAATTAACTTCTACATGATTAAAGAACATTAAACAAAGGTTAAAGAATATAAAGAGACCTAAAGTATACAGCAGGGACCTTGTGGATGCTGCATATAGTTGCTTGCTAATGGCACAAACGTCATTTAATCTTTTTATAAATCGCTCAAACTTCATCTTAAAATCAGTTAATATTTTTCCCTCTACAATTCCCCCTCTGGAGGCTGTTCTAGAACCTCCACCTTTTGATGAGTAGAAAACATTTTTGAATTTCTAGCCAAAGTTTATTGATAGCCACATCCATTTGTTCGTGTGCCAGTAACGTCTTTAGTTTAAAAAGCTCTTTTACTTCCCTAGCATTTTTAGCCTCTTCCCTTCCCGCATACGTATTTATGGAGATCAATCCTGTCCTCATTTCCAGGGCAACCAAAGCAGTACGACAAGCTCTCCAATTCATGCTTACGGGCCTTCTTTGTGTTCCTGCTATTTTGAATGAATCTCTCTCAAATACATGTAACTCCAAGTATGACAGACAACGCCTGACATCCCATGCGAAGCTGGTTAACGTCAATGCATTTTTTACTTTACAGTTGCAATATGACAGAAATTCTCAGATAATGCATTACCATACCTCAGCTGATGAGCATTAAGCCACTGTAATACCATCTTTTGTCATCATCTCACCACTGTTACAGAAACAGTAAGTTTGCAACTTGCTGTTGAGATATTTGATGGTTAATCGATTCACAGACAGCTTATTCATCTTCAGTAAAATGATGAAATCATCAGAAAAGGCTAGTAAAGAAAATAAGTAATCAACACAAATATACTGCCGATTTTTTAAAAAATGGTAAGTGCATGAGGCTGAAAGGTCAAAAAACATTAAGAGAAGGGCTGTGAGCTGCTACRCCGGGAGAACCTCCAAGGCAGTCCGAACTTCCAGCCTCAAACTAAATACACACACCTTAAATAATGTTAAAAAAGTATTTACGATATTTTAAGCCAATATTGCTGCTCTGAAATTCTATATACTTTGGGATTATCTACTGAAATATTTTCTTATAATTTCCTTTTTAGTAGCATATTACAAAACTTAATGAAAATGAAAGCAAACATCATACACAGGCTCTCCCAAAATCCAGTACACATTCACTCATGCAAATTATCTCAAAATCTCTCAAAAAGCATATGCAAAGAATGTCAGCCTAATGGTAATTTCTCAATGGAAACAAGAAATACTGCTCAAACAGTAAATGCTTCTGTTTTGTGGCTATATGGCCCTGGACTGAATCTTGAACAACTGCTGCCTGCCTTTGAGAGACTGGGGGAAACTCCAGCTACACCTCCAGAGCACGGGAGCAGCTCAGCACAAAGCAGCAGCTGCTGCCGCCACAGTGGAATCAAGTAAACTAAATCTGGGAACACCTGTTTTACAGGAGTTGCAGTCTGTCAGGTCTAAACATATTTAGTATTGTAAAACGTATTAATTTTGGTTCTAACCTCCCTCTGTCATGTCATAAGACTAAATAAAAGCCTACTTTCTGGAAGTAAAAGGGATCACAAGGCCTTTTAGTTGGGATGCTATATGGATTAAAATTGTTATAAAGTACATTGAAAATCAAGACCAGAATTTCCAAAAGCAAATGTTAACCAATCTTATCTTCTAAATATGGAAACAGGTGTGATCCTCACCATGCACTCAATACAACTGAAACATCATTAAGCCAATGCCCAATGCCTTCAAAAACACACCTAAAAATAGTATGATGAAATATTAGCAACAGCTACTTATTTTAGAAGAGTGTAYACGAAACAATAAATAAGCAAAGTTGAGTATCCAGGACAGTGTAAGCCTTTCCTTTTAAAATGATGAAAAAGAATTAAAAGCAAAACTTCAGCCTGTCATCACAGAACGAGACTCTCCAGAGTACATAAAAGGTCTATTATAAAGGGAACAAAATTATCTACTAACGACTGCAAATCTAGGACATGATCAGCTAAACTACTGAACACGAGCCAAAGAGCTGGCATGTTATACACACATTTCAATTTTCTGTGCTTTCTACATAGTATTAATTATTAAAAATTAGTATTTAAATTTAAGGACATCAAAGTCATCTGAAAGTAGGATTTCAATCCTGAAATATCACTGCCATTTTAATCTATGTAGAGATTAGCTTTATGTTAAATAAAAGCAAGACTACCTACTGCCACTGAAATCCACACACGAGAATGTATATAAGAATCTGTTTTACAGATATTCTGTCTGTAATGAACGTTTTCTTTATTTTATACACTGAATCAAATCTGAGCACTCTGCATTGAGTTCATTGGTTAACGTGAGCCAAAACATACCACCACACACTGCGTGCACACACATACACTCTTCAGGCAGGTAAGTAACCCCACAGACTTCAGCAGGGACTAGAACTGTGCTTAAAAAGAAGCACATGCTTAACCAATTTGCTGACTGAGGCCAGATTTTTCAGCATCTTGCAGAAACCACACGTTAACCTGATTCAACTATATTATAGCTCCACCACTCACTATGCAACAMAAGGAAAAGCACAAAGCTAAAAGCAATACAGGGAGAGGCGAGCTGCTTCACCTGCAACAAGGAGGAACTGCTTTAAATGTTTTTCACCACTCTGCACTCAATATGGCTAATCAATTGAGATAAACTACTGAAAATATTCCATCAGCCTGTATGTAATAACTCCAGTTTAATAATCATTGAACACAGTTGTAGCCAAAGCACTGCAACCTTAAATCAAAGATCACTTCATASCAGGAGGTCTTAAGGGACAATTTTGTCTAACAGTATATGTGGCATACTTAGATATTAGCATAAAACCATAGTTGCTACAGTTATTTTCAATGTAAAARGTTGTCTACAAATCAAAATTAAATCCCCTTCACTTTATTCAGAGTAAATGGCTGCATAAGGAAGCAAACAAATTAACTGAAAGCTTGAAAGTCAAGTTCTCAATTGCTATTTAACAGCGACTTTACTATATTTGAATATAATTTACTATATACTTAGCTGTTTTAAAATGGAATCCAATACTGTATAATAAAAAAACAAATAGCACAACATATGATTGATGATGATGCAAACGTATGAATACTTCGGTCTGAATAGTACTGTTTGYGAATATATTGCTAAATACCGTACCATCCTAGTGTCTAATAAATCATTCATGAAAATCAAAACTATACAATTTTTTTGTGCAACACCAATGATTCAATGGCTTTTGAATAGCTTTTACCCTGTTATTAAAAGAAGTTGAGAACTCTCGCTTAAATAAAGCTACTGACATAAGAAAAACATGGCTAAAACTGGAAAAAAAAAAAAAAGCTATGAACAGCAGCCACCACGATGACAGAATAAAGACATGAGTTTAAATATTATCAACTACATGTAGCACTGTTTTGCTGGCCTACCCCACACATGAATTAGCAACATTAGGAAGGAGCAGCACACCTCTAGGTACAGACACACAGACATCTGCATTGCCAGGGAAAGGCACGCACAACCCCAGCTCGATAATAACGATGAAGTGTTCTATGCAGAGTGTTCTATTTGCAGCAGTGATTCATTGTGCTAGGGGAAAAAAATGCTGACACTTGGAGAAGATATTTTCCCGTAAAAGGTTGAAGTCCTTAAGCAGCAAAAAACACCAATGTCCATCATCTTTAAACTCTATTGATTTCTGGTGAAGATTTAAAAGGCTGTTTACTTATTTCCCATCATTTCTGTCAGAGCTGTAACAGTTCTCTTCCCACTGAATAAACCTCTCATGATCCTCTTGGTGATTAAGGTCAGACAAAATGTCAAACTCCTAATGCTAAGTGCTTTCACATTAAAAATTAATACCAAATCACCAAGTAAAATCCAAACAAGAAGCCAGACATGTAAACAGCACACAATAAGGGTAATACTGACCATTACCAAAAAGAGCTATAATGCATACATGAAAAAACATTTGGCAACAGGTAAGAGCACATTCTTTTCCTTTTGTATCTTTAACCCCCTTTCTTATTTTAAAGGTACTATACTACATTTGACACAATCCTTTTAAAGATCCTTTTTCCATTAAAGCTTGCAGTCATCTCCTTTATTTACCTCCAAACACCACTTACTATATGACTGAAATATTACAAGGATTGTTTCTATTTTACTCTGAACTTCATCCAGAAAGCAAGTATTAGTTTGATAGCTACTGTTGAATACAAAGTCAGCATACAGGAACAAATATAACAAAAAGACATCTGAAGGACCTCCTAAAACAGAAAAAAAATGCTAATTATCTATGAAATATTTAAAACTAGCAAACATTGCATGCTCAATACATACGTATATGAACAGAGGGATACAAAACACAGCACTGAAAGCGGCTTCTGATACCTTTTTTTCGCTTTTTATCCAGGCCTCTAGTACTTCAGGCAGCCAGACAATATTACCTCACTCACAAACTTATCAAATTCAATCCTAAAACTAATTACTTTCTTCAAATTGTTAAGTGGTCACTTGCATCCCAAGGAAAAGCATGAAGCCAACACATATAGAACAAAACCTCCAGGGTGACTGGAAGCCTGCAAGTAACTATACAATAAACTGCGAGGCTGAATCTTAAATAAGGTACAAAGATGGTCAATGGTGAAAAACACTAGTTTTGTATTATTACCTGTGAGTTCATTTAAGCAGGTGACTTTTAAAACTTTGGCTCAACTTTCCAAATTAACTACCAAAGATTGCCCYAGCTTAGAACATACCAATGACATAAATGAGACACTCGCAGAGGTTAGTGAGAGGAAAGAATCTGTTGATATTCACTGGGTACTACACAAAAAAATTAATCCATTTTAGTTTTTGCAATGTTATGCATAAGTGATAACGGACTGTTCATCCGTGTCTTGACTTGATCTACCAAGTACTTGCAGAGTATTCACGGTTTGTAGTAGAAACAGCTCAATTCACTTATGTACCTTTCTTGCCAGTGTAACGACATAGGTATTTTGTTGTCCTARCCAGAAATTTTTGAAACTAAAATCCCCCAAATGAATTTTGCACACGTATTTACATATGCAACATAAATTTGCATATGCAATGTGAATTTGCGTAACCAAGAATTTGTTCATTCTTACCATCAGCAAGAATAACTGATTTAAGATCAGCTACTGTTAGAGCTCTGTCTCGATATCGATAAGCTACCTACCTACCTAAAAGTTTTACTGTACTGAGAGATGGCGGGAAGTATGACAGGAAATCACAGCAGAGAGAAACAATTCTGTGACAGGCTTTAATATCAAGCCATGAATATTAATAAAATGCAATCGGTTTTCACCAGAGATCATTAAAAAATCTCCAAGCATAGAAAAAAACAAAGTTGTTACTCTTCTAATTAATAACCAACTGGTTAGCTTTTAAAATTAAAATAAGTAGGGAATTATGATTTGCAATGGATTTAGAATGGAAGACACTTTAATAGAGAGTAACTTTCATTTCAGTAGTTCAGACACTCACCATACAGGTAAGAGATGCAGTTCTGAACCCCTCCAAGCTTAACAGAAACTAAATACCAGCCTTTCATTTCCTTAGGGAAGTATTCTGCCTGCTCATCTATTATATACAATAGAATCATAGAATCAGTAAGGTTGGAAGGGACCTCTGGAGATCATCTAGTCCAACCCTCATGCTCAAGCAGGGTCACCTAGAGCGTGTTAGACAGGGTTGCATCCAGGCGGGCCTTGAAGATCTCCAGAGAAGGAGACTCCACAACCTCTCTGGGCAACCTGGTCCAGTGCTCCGTCACTCTCACAGGGAAGAAATTCCCCCTCACATTCAGGCAGAACTTCCTGTGGATAGAGGAAGTAAAAAACATGCTGCAAGGACAAGGAAGAAGTCATGTTTACCAGGACTTCTGTGCAAAAGAAAAGGTTCAGCAAATTACTAAGGATGGATCAAGGAGTCTGAATTTCAACCCTGATTTTCATACTAGGTGCTCATTATGAACACAAACCACTGCCCAAAAAGCTACATCATTTCTTTTGTGTTTCTGGTTATTAGAGTCCTTCATTTTTTCAAGTCTTACGCTATTGCAGACTTTTTGGGAAGACTCAAACCCCTGATCGAGTTTTCTACTAGAACACTTAATGGCTCAGCATGTCAGTCGAGTTCAAAGCCGTATTTTTTGCAGAAAGATGTTCAACAGCTTGTGAAAGGAAAGCATAAGTCACGTATTCAAGGATCTGTCCTTTGGGCTTGATTCCACAGCCAAATGGTCTCTCTGCTGCATTGCTCTGTCTTATAACAAGGTTCACTAGAGGAAACAAGTACAGTTTAGTGCTTCTTTAATTAGCAGATACTGATAGAACTTCTTGTTAATATTACAAAGAAATCCAATCAAATGAAAAGTTGAAAAACAGAACTGTAATTTTCCAAAGCCATACGTAGAATTTCTGTTAACTTGGGAAGATGAGCAAGACTTAGTTCTGACCCTCCAAAAATAGCAGAGAACTTCTTTAGTATCTCAGGCATGATATCATGGACAACGAGAAATGCCACGCAACACGAGCCTTGCTTGACCTTTCATATTCATCCTCTCACAAAAATCAGGAATTTCCTCTCACAGGTGCAGATCTGGGACTAATCTTCATGTCATTCACCATATAACTACTATAGCATGAATCAAGAAAAAAGCCAGAGAGATCGAAGTGCCTCATTCATCAGATGAGGCTAGTAGATAAATTATTTACCATATAGTTTAGTCAGTATATAGTAAGTCTGTCAAGCTTAAAACACCATAGTTTCAATTCTAGTTAATGATTTAAAAATTTTCTAGTGAYAGGTTTAATTCTACTGTGATTTTGTTAGAATGATACAATGAAAAAGGAGCAACAAAACTGTTTTTGTTTTAATTTGGTGTCCATGAAGTTCGATTTTACAGTATAGTGCAGATATATATTTTTTAATTTGTTAGAAATATTTATAGGATAAGTATGCAGTTCCTAATCTAAATCCACAGTGGCAGTATCATAACGTAAGGGTAAAAGCTTCTAGCTTCCACATACAGGCATTTCCAAATCATATATAACTGAGCCCAAAATCCTGGTAGTGAAAATGCTAGCTTAATCTCAAGGTAGTCATCATACTCTTACTGACTTTAATGAGATTTGACTAATAAAATTTGAGACGTACATACTGTCCTGGAACTCGCTAGACTTTAAGGTTTTTTTCATCAATCTACAATATACCAAAGACTGTTATATACTCTTGATAGCACCTTCCTTGCTCTCAAAATCTTCGAAACTGAGTGTAAGCCACATCAGTGATGAGTGTACCTACATCTGCTAAAGAGCTATTCTGTAGTTGACTGGATAATCAGAAGATAAAGAAATGGAAACTAGTCATACATCAGAAAGAATTCGTGAAAATGCATTAACTGATAATACTGAAGTTTTTGTCTGATATTGTTTCTGCTCCAAAGATATGCCTAGCTTGCCATTTTGTAGCAGTTTTCTGTCACTCAAATAGATTAGGCAGAACAGTCATCTTCATACCAGCAATTTATGCACATAAATTTTTACTTTGCCAAGTCACAAACCTACATTCAGTCTCTATATGCAGACAAAACAAAAAAAGATGGTCTTAATTTTCTCACTGGATTTTCAAATATCTATAAAATCAAATTTCCTGTAATATTTAAAGCAAGCTAAAAAAAAGTAGTCAAAATTAAAATTTCATGTGTATGAAGAAACAATAAAACAAATTAACTTCTGCTTTTATAAGTCCCTAGATTAATCATAAAGAAATATAATTACTCTTTCCTAATAATGTCTTGCTTTCTGCACTTACTCAACTTTATCTAAAGCGTTCCCACATACATTTTACACTAAAATCTTGTAAACCTAGAGATGTTTGGAAATTTCTGTTTTTAAATAAATAGGAAATTATCTGTATTAAACTAACTGAAAGGCTTTAAGATCTATTCTTCTTGATGCTGAATATACAGATTTTCACCTACTAATACAATTAAGCATGTCCTTAACTTTTGAAAGCAGTGGAATTTAATTGCAATTGTATTTTATACCATACATGCATCATCTGTTGAACAAAAACCTCAGGGAGTTATATTGATTCATGATTTATACCTAGTTTGGCCTCATTTCTGATGACAAGAAATTGATTTTTTCCTTCACCTGACAAAATTCAAAAACTTTGAAATGCTTCAACTTCTCTGAAATTGTGKTTTTTTTTGCTTTTAATTTTTTTCCTCAAATTTCAAAAGCCATTCTATGCAAAGAATTTCTTCCACATTTGAACACATTGAAAATAGATTTTTTTTTTCAGAGAACAGTTTATTATGAGCATTACAAAACTGTTGAAACTGTTTAAGTTATATATTCTAATTAGTTTGGCAGAGCTAATACAAATTACATTTAYAGACTAACAATAATAAAATTGAAGTACTAGTTAAATATCTAAAATAATTAAAGGAATCATTTTTAGCCTGGCATAATTAGCTAATTCACTTTACAAGCATTTATTAAAATGAATTCACAGGTTTTATTCCATAGGTAGTTACACAATAGTGTTTATACAGGAAAAATATAATGAACCAAACTCTTTGTATCCAGCCCTCCACAATTAAAACGAAGACTCCCCAAGTAATATCAATCTAGGATAGACTAATTAAGTTTGGTTTGATAACCATTCATTTCTTCTATTGCCTCTGAGCAAATTGTTTATTAGAGAAAGTTATTTTACACAAATCAAATCAAACTGGGTAAACCATTATATTTGAGAGAAACCTTAGCCATCAGTCAATTAATCCATCATTTTCTCCAGACACTTTTGTTTAACGAGCAGATCATATTATCAACAATTTAGATATCGTATGATTCAATTATGAAAGAAAATTTATTGACAGCTTCTCTAATACTTTTGTTATGAATAAATATGAAATATTCTGTTTCTGATGAGCAAACCGAATGTACTCACATGTTTAATCTGAACAGTTACTCTGAGTTACACCTCATAAATGAACTGTTTTAAAAATTTACTTTGAACAAAATAATTTAAGTTTTTCTAAAAGAAAAAAAATAACAAAAGATGCCTCAGAACTGACAAGAAAGCACACAAGTTATTTGGCTTCAAATAAGTGTCAAAATGAAAACATATATGCTAGAACACCAGAAAACATATGAAGAGAGATTTAATGTATACGAAATATATGGGCTTATGTATCGCTCCAAGACAAATGGCACGATAATGTAAAAATGATAGTTACTCAACCAAGTTAGAGAATCTTTCTGCAACTGCATGAAAAAATGGTCTAAATGTTAACAGAAATAAATTCTCCCAGCTTCATATGAAGATATTTGCTGTTAGGGATCATGCCTATTAAAAAAACAATTTGTGAAATGTTTATAATTACAGCTGTCTTATATGCAAGAAAAGAATATTGCCTAACAAAGATTACTCCCAGAATATTCAAATCTCTTGAYAGACATTTCTCTTTGAAGAAATAAGATACTGACTCATTTACAACAGAGCTAACCAATTCATGATGAAAGGACCAGGGGACAATGGAAAAGCTCTGTCTAAACTAATGTCCATTAAAGAGATAATGGAATTATGCAAACTTCTATCAATATATTAGAACATCATTATTATTTCAAAGTATTTTTGCCCGAGACAAGGAAGTTGCTTTTACAATGAGGGAGACTGTGAATAAGCTGCAAATGCAAGTAGTGCAGCTGAATATTACAGAGTTAACCATCCACATAATGAAAATATAGCACACATTTATTGTCTATCAGCCTCTGAACTGTAAAAACTGCTAAACAGTGAATAAAAGAAAGGTGTTCAAAAGGACCTCGCGTAAGCTGTTCTTTAGGTTTTTCAGATGTATCATTATATTCATAACAATCAAACACGTTCTTGTTTGTAGATTTAATATTCATAATATATTGTGACCATTTTTCTAATCTGTAATACTCTAACTGTACATATCCTGGGTAATCATACCTTAAATATGTGTATTTATAGCTGGTTGACCACTAACACCACCACCATCATTTCTATCCATATCTGCAGCTCCTTCTATTTGGACTGACAAATAATAACATGTTGTGCCTAACAGACATCCCTTTTTCTTTTCTTTTAAGAACTGAAAATGACGCATTCTTATTTTATGGCAAATAGAAGCAAAGTAAAAAGTATGTATTTCCAAAAATCATGGCAAAACTGATTCCACATCAAGTCGCCCACTGCCTCTCAACAATTGCCTACTCTAAGCCAATGGTTTTGTTAGTATTAAGAAATCCAGCAGTTATCATACATAAATATGGAATACTACCATTATTTTAAGTATCAAAAATTTGATTTGCCAGATACACAGCACTATTTTACAGAATTCAGCAGGACTCTTTATATACTTGAAAATTTTTGCTTCAATATAAAAGCCCTGATGCAGCAGTGCTGTAATGCACTTTATAGAAAACCAGCATCTCAAGAAGTTTTTGTGGCAGCGGCTTCTCAACTGTGATGCATTCAAAAGGAAGAACTGCATCAGTTATTTCAATGCAACACCCTAAGCCCAAATTAAGGTTTGTTTATTTGGAAACCAGTAGCAAAAATTATAAAGTCAGTCATGAAATGTACAGACCTCAGAAAGGAGTTTTTTAAATATATGYACATGCGCTGCCTGACAATATTAGTACAATACAAACAGTAACAAAGAATGGCCAACCAACATGCTTTTTCCAAGACCGCTTTGCTGGGAAGGCAGGTAAACCCACCATAACTCCCACTTGCATTCTTGCACAAACACTACCAATTATGCAACTATGAACAAAAAACAGACTAAAAAAAAAAAGGACACATTAATAACTGCACGACCACACAAACTCTACTGACAATGCAAGTAAGCGAGAAAAAGAGTAGAACTACCTTTGCAGCAGGAGAGTGGTTTTATATCAACCCAGACTACGTAACTGTACCGTCAAACTTCATTAAGTGTGATTCTTGGAGCTATGACTTCTGCATCGATTCCCCTTCCAAAGGATTCCATTTCTATTATACATGCATTTCAAGCACAAAATCAGCTCTTTTTAGTCAAACGAGACCACTCACCGGTACCTAAAATTCACTGCAACATAAGGTCCACTTCTGTGTCTCACTGCAATTTATATATACACCCTATTACTTACAAATTTATCCTTCGGGAGTCTTCCCTTTGGCAAACATACAGTAGCTGTAAGATTAGACTTATGCCCTGACCACTGCATGCATGACACAGGACTACTTAATATAAAGCATGTCCAGGACCATTTCACTGAATGTTAAAGACAAGCGAGCTTAGAAGGAGAAGAAAGACATGAAGCAAATGTGTGTTTGGACTACACACCTCAAGGATACCTTTTACTGGTAATTCATTCTTCTTTTGGGGGGAATAATAATTCAGATGGATATTCATAGAGTAAGAAAAACCAAGTAATAACATAAAGATTCATATTTATGTTATAGAAAGCTCCAGGTAGCTGCTCAGCAGATGTGAAGAATGAAGAAACTTTTCAGTGTGGACACAAATGTAGATTTATCTCTGGAAGAAAGTATTGGGATAAATGGAGAAGGCTTCATTTTGACAGCCTCGGAGAAGTTTTAACATAGTCCATTACACATTTTGACAACCTCTGCATGGATATATATCCTAGTAAGCTTTCTCCCTCACTCCTCCACATCCAAACGCATGTGAACCTTGTTCAYGTGAAAGTTCAGCTATCCACCTGCCTAAGTAGAGAAATAGTTACTGCATTTTGTTGTAATATTTTAAACAGCTCCAGAAGAGAAGAACTCAATACTGATGAAAGATGGCATAGAATACAAAATAAATTTCAAAGGGCATGCAGATCTGAGGAAAACAGTTAAAAGGATTTTCCAACCTCCCTGTAGAACAACTTCTTGTCACCATAACAGACTTTATCTCTTTCAGAGATAAAGAAACATACAAACAGACATATCTTTCTCTCTTTCAGAGCCTACCTTTGGCATCTCACAGTAACAAACCAGCAGTAGGAAGAAAAGCTTTCCTCTCTGCATGTCATATGGCTGAAAGCCCTAGTTACTGATCACCAGTAAATAACAGGGATTAAAATTCACCTTGCTTTTTGACCTCATCACTCAAAGAGAGAGAGGAGGATGCACATCCTTCTCAATTCTGGGTATCAGTTATAATCAATATTGCCCAAACTGGCATTGATGAGGCTTAAGTACCTACTATCACTCACGTAAGTTTTTAGGGGAAAAAAAGAGTAGATATTTCAAACTTTTGGTCTCAGATTACCAAACATTTCTGTTTAAAGATGGAGCAGATAATTTCTTCACCATCATCTGCCATCTGAGAAAACAACTCAGAAAAGGATTACAAGTTCAAGTATTGAATGTCCATGCCTCAAGTGCTATAAATGGGCACACACACAGTTGCAGAGAGAGATTTTGAGTGCAGAGAACCACATCCATGTTACAGTTAAGACAGTGATGAATATGATCCCTTTGTTGTAGTGATGATGGGGAAAGATGCTCAAGAAAACAGCCAGGTCTTTCTACACTGTATGAAATCAACTGTCATCACTGCATAAGACGATCAACAATCATTTGAGCTTTCCAGACAGTACAGAGCTAACCTTTTCTTATGCATCTGTCATTGTATATATCAATGCTTTTTTTTTAAGAAGGAAGCCCAAAAGATTCTATTCTGTTCAGAGCAAGCACATGACTTAAATGACATGCAGATCTTAGAGTGGAAAAGAAAATGCTTTTACGTTTCAAAGAATTTGCCTCCCATAGGATGGGCAGACAAAAACTGTGTTCAGTTGGGTTGTTGGTTCAAAAGAGATGACCAAGCTGAAATACTTTAATGATAGGAAAGAGTAGAGGTGAAATTGAAAGAAAATATGAAAAAAAGGTATGTTAAAAAAAAAAAAAGAAAACACATACAACACCTGTAGCGGAGCTAAGCATACTTTGCCTTTGCACTCATTCATTGGGAATGACAGAGAAAGGGGTATGAGAACACATATATATGTGTTCTACTTCTTTGACAGTAACAGCAGAGGTATTGCCCTAAACTTTCTGGTGAGAATATAGTTCTCCTTTTTGCAGGATAGTAACACATGTAAAAATGTTAAAAGTGTATTTATATTTTTCTTCTTTAACAACAAACGCTCATAATGAAAATGTTGCTTTACGTTCCACAGCACTTACACATAAATATATTCATAAGAACAATGAAGAAATTCCCCATTATTGGGGGGGGAGGGGGAAACAAAGAAAAACTTTACTTCCATAATCTACTTGCTTATGCACTTGAAGCATTACTTACACTACATCTGATTTTTAATAAAAATTGGGATTGAGAGATAGAATAAAGATATTGGGAGGTAGTAAGTTTTGCTTAAAGGAACTTAGCTGAAAGCCTTCTGAAGGTAACTGGGATTTCTTAAGGTACCCATCTGAGCCTGACAGTTGGAAAACTGTTGGCCTGACAGTGCTAAAATTAGGAATGTGATACCAATCAGCAGTACACAGTAAGAGTGCTCTGAGTAAAGATACAGCATTTGACTCAATCTCCTTAAACTTAATAATCTACTTTTGCTTTTCTACTTGATTATGGTCAYGGCAAAGCTAATTAGGGAATATTTTAATTCAGGTAAATAGCTGTGAAAAAAATCACATTAATGTTTAAACATGCCCACTCGTTCAGTCCTGTATTTTTCATACAAAGATAATGGTATGAAAAAAATGCCAACACCTGCTTATAACTAACCCTGCTTACTGAAAAGTTAGAATATTTTTCAAATATAACCAACTCCAGAAAACTGCAAATAATTACACGTATCTATTCACACATACTTTGTGCGTTTGTGATATTATACCAGGAACTCTGGTTTAAAAATAAGCTTAGCTTGATCCTCTTTGTTCTCCAACTTGTTTAGTTCTGTGCATCTCATGGGAAAAAGATAATAAACGTTCTTGGACAACGGCAAGTATTAGTACTGTCCAGTGAAGTGAATTTTACTTCTATCTTTAGAGGATTCTTCTGAAAGAAATATGTTAGATGTCTCTTTTTAATGACAGTTGCTAGAGTCAACACAGCTATAGTTACCTTTAAGGATAAAAACAAGAGTCACTGATGCTTCACTCAACTGAATCCTTGAATTACAGTTGGCTAGCCTAGAAGATTTATTACTCCTTAGCCACCTTTCAAGGTCTTGTAACAAAATAACACTCCCACATAGATAAACCTGTACACAGACACCTTCTTGACTTTCTTCTTTGTTGCAAGGACCTGTTGTCTCTGCAGTACTTCACTACAAGCTCCTGGAAACCAGGAGCACATTTTCGCTGTGACTGCCAACGTCCATTCTAAAAGCTAAACATGCTTCTACATCCCTTCTTAAGTGAGGCCTAGATATATGGACACTAACACTACGATGCTCCAAAAAGCATTGGGTCCTCCAAACATCTCAGGCTTGTGTGCTCTACTAAAACACACACAAAAATTGATCATCATAATAACTGAGACGCATTTCAAAAATTCTGAATGTTTCCATTACTTCTCAGTCAAACAGCGCCTCCCTGGCCTACTCCAAATAAATCCAGTTATGGAATACCTTAAATTCTATAGAATGAAGCTCTAAAGCTATGGATGAATTAGCTCAAGTGTCATCTCAAACACAAATGAGATTTATTGGAGTAGGAATTCACAGTGAAAAACAGCAAGGCCAGCAATTAAGAAGAGAGAGATCAAGGGAAAGAGAATGAGTGGGGCTGAGGTACCTCCAGAGGATCATTCAAAAACACTTTTTGAAGCTGTTACATCCCTACTGACTCTTTGGAATCAACACTGGGAGACCTATAGGCTTAAATTCACTCCAAAGTTCAGAAGATTAAACATAGTAAAACTAATTTTTCTTCTGTGTGGCGAAGTACCAGGTGAGTCATCTTATTGTGTAGTAAAAGCCTCCAGTTCCCTCAGGAGAGATCATTAAGTTCCGGAAGTTCAGATTCAGTGCATTTTGCCTCCTTTCAAAATCAAGATATCTTTCAGTACAGTTCTTAAAATTCCTAATGTATACGTAGCTTCCATCTGGAGAACTTAATCACCTGTTACTAGCTGACATTTGTTGATTTAGTTTTGTCTTTTCCATATTTTTCCAACACAATATAAGTCCTCTTGCTGCTGTGGACGCTGTACCTCCCAAAGCCCACCACCTGCGCAGCGAAGCCAGYACTTCAGGGAGCCCTCAAGCTATTTCTGAAGGTGAATGCTGCAGTGCACTTCTCAGGTTTTAAATGCTTAAAAATGAAATAAAGCCAATTTGAAATATGAAAAGGGTATGATTCATGAAGTAAGGCAACAGTARCTTGATCATAACAAATATATTTGACCTTTAAAATAGTAACAACAAACATTAAAAACACTCAAGTTCTCCTTTGCTGCCAAGTTTATTTTCCTCATAAGTTGCGCCCCATTATGCTACAATAATCCTTCATTATTCCAGTATAATAATGCACAGTCTATTGTCTACCTATAGTTGTCTGGTGTCTATTTAGTTTTATAGCAAGCAAGCAATTTGAGAATATGGTAATAAAGCCTCAATCACAGTAATGATGTATGATGGGCTGTAATTTCTGTGTGCTAATGGGTTACAAACAGTATTACAGTGATGACGGGAATCTCATTGATTCATTATATGAGTGCAATAATATCAAAATGACTTAATATAGATCACTATTTACTCATGCACATACTGATAACAATCTCCATATATTTCTATATACAGATATATAGAAATAAAATTAATATTAGTCTTTCCACATAAAAGTTCACACGCACAAAACATTTTGTGTTGAGTTTCCTAAATCAATGTTTAAAGTTGAAATTACTGCATTGAAGGGGTTCTTTGAAAAGCAACCCATTGATTTTAATCTGCTTGAAGCAATCAATTACTCCCTGTCCTCTTTATTCCAAACTGTAATGAAAACTAAACTGCGTTGTCTTGAAAACTAAATGTGAAGATGATCATAAACAGAATTTAAACTCCATGGATTATTCATATCTACCCATTTAGATTTGCCATTTCCATTATGAGTACATTTGCCATGAGCATTTAATGGACATCTAAAAGGGAATTCATTAAAGCAGGAGCTGTTGGCAGCACTTATGGGCTTCAGACTGCTTTATGTTTGCCTTTAATAGCTCACTATTATAAAAGTGATATATTGTGTTCATCCCATTAGTAGTTTGCAGAAAGGTCTGTAAGACATAACAAATCCTTTTGAGTATTATCAGACTCAAAACTAAATCATAGGGTTCTTTTGTTTTGTTTTTTGGAGGGTTTTGTTTGTTTGTTTGTTTGTTTGTTTGTTTTTAAGAGCAGCATATTACCACCCCAACAATATACCATTTTAGGTCATCTAAACTATAATGATCTTTTCCAAGTAAGAATTTAATGACCATACAGGTAGCCTGTTCTTTTTTTTAATGAAACACATATGAATTATTAATATTGTCTCAAATGCACAAATTTTTTAAAAATTGTTCCTATTAAGATTAAACATGCTTAAAAATGAAACATGCTTTCTCACAAGTATCTTCTCACTTATTTGGGGCCAAAGTAGTGTCAATGAAAGAAGGATGCTAATTTACCTCTAGCCACCAACTGGCAGGTAACAACAYGGAAGAATGAGCAGGCCTCCACAGCACTGCATACCTTCCCCATGGCTCCCAAAGGTGAATGGAAGGTTTGTATTTGCATGAGACACTTCTTTCTTGAGCAATGAAAAATGCAAAATGCAAACTATAACAAAGTCAGACTGCCTTGCAATCAATGGCTAAGACTAATGCGACTATGCACAATCCCTTACCTAAGATTCATGGTAGAAAGGAACATGCCTAAATATCATAGCTCAGTTCCATTGGACAGATCTATATGCCTCCAGAAACAACATTATGTAGTTTACTATCTAAGAGTATTCAAGCTGAAAGATACTAGTATGAAAGCGTCTCTGTGATCAAATYTTTATAGAATACAAACAGAGGATTTGATTATTCACTACTTGCCCACCAGAACCATTAACAACACCAGTCTATCAGACTAACCACAATTCTGTTTGTTAACTCATGCTCCCTCTGCTGATTCTAGTTGTAAGACATACTATGTCATCTCCAACATGTACAATTTATTTATTTATTTGTAAAGAAAATGAGGGTTTTCATGAAACACCCAACAAAAATTCCTAATTTTTAAAATRGTTACTAAAACACTAATAAAAATGAATCAAGGTTTCTCTCTGACTCAGAATATTTACTTCACAAAATAAGAATTTCATTTTAATCCAGGCTGCTTAACAGAACACCACTTCTGCTTACTTAGCTTCAGATAGTACTAGCAGCTTGAATGAGCAGTCCTGGTCCTATACTAACTTCAGCTACAATAATAACATGACACTCAAACAGAAATCTCTCATATACGAGGGTTTTATGAACTGATGTCAGTTGCTCAACCTATGTAGTTAGAACAATTCTCTCACACGGACAAAGATTATTTTCATACTTTCAGTGGAAACACTCAAGAGGCAAGCAACTCCTAAAGTAGATGATGTTGGGGAAATAAGCAGCATTTATCACCTATCAGTGAATTTCAAAAGTGATTAAAATACAGTAAATGAGTTCACGAGGTTCAGAAGTTCCTCAATAGCTTGAGAAGAACGAAATCACCAGTATTAGAGAGTAAAAGTCCAGAGAAATAACCAGCCATTCTCACTCCACTGTATTTGAATTTCCAGTGATAACCATTTACAATAATTTGAAGGATGGTGAGCTTACAAATCTTTCTCAGGATCAAAAAGCTGCATACACTAATATACTAGTATAGGCATCGGCATCTACATGGAGAGACAAGGATACCGATAGCTACAAGATAGATAGATAGGTGGAAGGAAGCACCACTGGCAGTGAATCATCTCCTCTGTGGCTGATGATCAGTCAAAATTCAAAAGACAAAAATCCCTCCCTTGACCTAGGAACAACTAATTGATTTTAATGAATTTGTAAGTGATGAGTTATTTTAGATGATTAAACATTAAATCAGTACTCTAACAATTCAGAGGATGTGTGCATTTATTTAAATATACAATGAGTTTGAGATTTTCTTCTGCTAACTTTTAAGAAAATAAGGAAGTCTAAATGATGAGACAGATGTTTACAAGCTCTTCAGGTCTGTATTAGACCATTAGAAAACCTGCATCGAGACCTCAGCTCTTCATAATGAGACAGCATTTTCATAATAAAAGAAAGAAGTGCATCTTATTTCATTCAGAAGGAACACTCAATTTGGAATGATTCTCAAGAAATCTTTGAAGGGCCTCATYTGGATACGCATGGGCAGCAACGTACATGAAAAAGTACAATGTTTGTGCATTGTAACTACCAAAATGGCTGGAATTTTTAGGTCATGATAACTTAATGGTGAACTCACTTGCTGTAAGAAAACTACATATTGCCACAAAATCCATGTAGGAAATTATCCATTGTCCTGTATAGCCAGACAGCACAGTCAGAAAAAGCAGCTCTATCGCTCTCAATCCTGATCTCAGCTGACATCACTGATTTCACAGCATGCTAAGAACACTTCCAGAAGAGTCTCATTATTCAAAGTTACAGGATCACAGAATCACACAGAACCCAATATTCGGTTCAAATGAAGAGCAAGAAGATAATTTATTGAAGGAAGATACTGTATTTTGAGAATTCCTAAACTTCAACCTGTTTATACTGTAAATATATTAAAAACAGTCTAAAAACAGATGCAAAAGGGCTGCCAAACTGAGCAGTTTGGTCTTGCAAAAATAAGCTCATGTAAATGTCTTCAGAGACATTCTGAGGAAACAAACTGCACTAATCGATAAAGATGCTTAAATTGAAGCTGCATATTCCTTACTGCTAAAAAAAAATTAAAAAAAAAAAAAAAAGACCTCACTGGCTTACCTTGCTGAGATGGAAAGCACCCTTAAAGGCATAGAGTTGTCACTGGACCTTTATGAGTGGTCCTTGGATCAGAAGGTGATGAATCAAATCTTCCTCAAGGGGGAGAAAGACCCAAGGTAGATTGGTTTGCCAGAAGACCTCCCAGGAAGATGTCAGTCTTCTGTGCAACATAAAAAAGAAAAATAATATAGTGGCAATGGGTGCGTTCTCCTCTTCTTGAAGAGAAAAAAAAAAATCACATACGGATAGCTTCTAATACCTCGAAGAAAAAAATGTCTCCATATCTATTACTTTTTAAATTCTGTTTTCCCAAATGAATTCGGAATTTCTTAAATGTTAAGACAAAGAGATGTAGTTTGTTTGAGAAAACCTTATTGCTTTTCCTAATTGCGCAATAACAACCAACAAAATAAGATGAAAAGTGTAAATGATCCAGTTACTCAGAGTAAAAGAAGAAAAAAACCCCTAGATTTCATCACACGATCAGCCTGCCCGCCTTCACCAACCCATTCCTGAATACAGTTTCAGACCGCTGCTGAGATAAATAAATAAAAATCTCACAGCAACTCCACGCATTGTCTTGGGTTTTTAAAGCCTTTAAGTTATGCAAATTTTTGCATGTAATTTTTATCCCCAGTTTTCAAGGGCATACAAGACATTCATGTTCTYATGCTTAGCTCTCACTCTCATGCTCAGCTTTGTATCCAATCAGGTTCTTCAAAGACTTCTTGAGAATCATTCCAAATTGAGTGTTTCTTCTGAATGAGAATAAGATGCACTTCTTTCTTTTATTATGAAAATACTGTCTCATTATGAAGAGCTGAGGTCTCGATGCAGGTTTTCTAATGGTCTAATACAGACCTGAAGAGCTTGTAAACCTTTATATGAAGAGCCCTAGTGCAAAAAGTTCAAATGATGCTGGCTGGCTTAGTTTCTGAACTTACTAGGTCTACTGAATAGAAAATAATGCTTTAAACAGTAACTCATGAGAAGCTTGACCATGTTTCTCAAAGTTGCTAAAATTCTTCCCGTCTATTTGGAAAGAAATACATCTGCAGAAGGAAATATCATCTCCGAGAACACACTCCAGGTATCTTCCAGAAAAAAAAAAAAATAGTTCCATGCTAATGAACAATCATTCTATACGTATTTTCTACAYTCAAATTATCTCAGCAAAATGTTGTTTAAAAATCTGACTGAAGAATAAATTAGTATTTTCTTTTCACTCCACTTTTCTTACAGTTAAGGCCTCCACAAAAACAAAAAAAACTTCTGCTTTTTGATGAATGACTCTGCTGTGGAAGGCCAATACATATTTCTAGGTATTTACAATATTCAGTTAAAATTCAGATGTTCACTAAAATCACTCATATACCAATTTCTCTACAGTAATCTCTTGTTATCTTTTCCCCATCATTTCAYTGATTACTTTTAATGACAGGAACAGAAGAAATCCAGCTTCTGAACTGCCTGGGACTACCACAGAAAATAAAGCTTCAAACAGTAACCGAAAAGAAAACTGACCAAAGCAACTGACTTAAATGAAAGATCCCACCCATGTACTGAAGGAAGTTATACTTAATTTAAGTTTGGACAGACATTTTGAATTGCTGGTTGTGTGCTCTTAGGCAAAAACGTCCACGTTCCAGGAGAAGTCTCTCTTAGGGATTTAAAACATGTCTGTCACAGGACCAGTAGAAGGACTAACTGCAATTRCCAGAAAATGATCTGTCAAATTCCTGATGAAGTGTTCGTGCCATTCTGGTACCCCAATACCACTACTTCCATCTTAYCCAGAAACAGATGGATTGCTGAGTCCATTTTACCTAGTGACAACACTACACATTAGRAAAACTAAAATTAAGTTAAACCTTTCTGTCAGAGAGGTTCTCTAATCATAGAGCGAACACCTCAACTAAGAAAGAGCAGCTCCTCTGCACAGAACTTCGGATCACCTGATCACTGACTACCAAACAATTTTTTTTTATTGCCTCCTATTTCTGTTGAGAACTAACTACTGATTTCTTCAAGTGTCTTTAGATTCCTTCAATTAACTTGAAACAAAAGCAAAAACTAGCTGAAGATTAAGACTGTCTAGCTACTGTAGCTGTGTAGACCACTACAAAACCATTTCCAGAACCCTGGGAGATATAAGAGCTGAAAGACTGCACTGAATAATAATTATATKTCTAGCAAATACCTTTTCTCCGTTGATTACTAGTATGTCCTCAAGGCTGAAAGCACATCACTGACCTGACAGCATCAGAAAGCAATATCTACTRGGAACATTTCGTAACAGATGTAAATTCTGAACCTCATCATGTCTAAAGTTTGATTTACCTGGACTTGGTATATACAAGCTAGGTAGATGATAAATGTAAAAGAAAAAAAAATGGACTATCCATATTTACATTAAAGGAATATGGCAGACATAGGCTAAAAATCCCTCCAATGAACAAGAGACCTCATGGGATACCTTATGGTTCAAGTCTTTTTTTTTTTCATTTTATTCGCAAGTAACTTCCAATAAATCTAGTTTCACCTAGAACTCCTCAATTCACTAGAGAATATCTTTAATTTGCCGAAAGCATAGGGAAAGCAGAGTGCAGGTATTAGCAAAATGCTTGGAAGAGCCATGAACTGCCACAATGGCAGGAAGAGGTGTAAATGCTGGAAATCCTTTCCTTGAATGAGCAAAATGCAGTTTTTGCAGAGATTTCTGAGCAAATATTTCTAAGTTATTTTCATATAGATGCTGAAAAAGGAGGAACATAGGAAACAGTATCTTACCCATCTAAGAGGAGAGCTGTTCACTTAATACACTACAAAGCATTTTACAGTGATATGGGTCTTTTCTTCACTATGCTACCATCAGACAGCATGTCAGGTTGTTTATACCTATGTAAGGTACGTGGAGCCAAGGGCAGCCCAAATAAAAAACTTGATTCAGAAATCTGATGACTTCAGCAAGCCACAAAGTTTGTAGATCAAAGGAACTGTGAGATAGAGGAAATAGCTGAAGCCTCATATCTCAAACCCCAAAAGGGTTTCTTATAGTATATCCTGGATTTGCCTGCTGATGCTCTGCAGGAAACAGTTCAGCTCCATCRACTTCACCACTTCTACACTAGATGGCATGGAGTGCTGGTTAGACTGGATGGTTAGGCGACAACAGCTTGATGAAAAGAGGCAAAGTTTCTTGTACATGCTTCTCTGCATGTACAAGACAGACGCTTGTTTTTCCTCCTCATTTTAAAGGATCAGGTCAGCATTTGTCTTCAATACAAATACTTGTAAATACTTGTAAATAAGTCTAAAAAGCATAATAAAATATATGAATAAGTCATGACAGTAGGAATGCAAGCAATATAATCCCATTTAAGTAGAAGAGCAGAGTGGTGATACAAGAGAGAAAATTAAAGGTACAGTAAAGATAAAGAGGAAATGGAATGTTCTCAGCAATTCTGGCATATACTAGAACTTGTGCTTAACAAAATGAGCAGAAAATATTCCTAGAGACTGACTGTTCACACGCAGTGTTTAACACAGGYGAAACTGTATTTTCCGCAAGGTCAAAAATTAATGACCGTGAAGTCAAAGAATGGACTTTTGTACTTTTTCTCCTCTATTGTCATCTTTGCTTCACATTCAAAAACACAGATTGTCAGTGCCTAAAGCTAGATTGCTACTTGGATATAAAAYATCCCTCCATCACTAAAATTAAGAACACTGCTATACAAATACATATTCACCATGTAAAAATATAATGACAATGCAAAGGAATGCAAATTGCTGATGGTTTTAGTAGTATACTTTGTTCTCTCCAAAATATTGTCCACTAGTAACTAAAATAAATTCTTAACTAATCTTAAACTGATCCTGAGCAGCTGCTCAGCTAAAAAACAGAACAAATCCAAAAAACCTTTCAGCATTGTTGACCAGGGCAGATTAAAAACAAAGCATCRAAACTAAACGAACTATAATTCACCAGCATCAACAAAAGTAATCTGATTTTTTAGGATTTTACTGTTTTTTGACAGATGTACTTCCAATAYGTTATTTTGCATTCTTCCCTTTTCGAATTACACAAACATACAATAAGTAATTTCATAATTCCTGTATACAACACAAATGAAAAGGTYCAGCAGTCAGAAGTTACTCAGAGAAAGGAATTTGTTTGAGCTGAAGGGATTATTGAGGTATCAGACACAGAAAACCATTGAGTGAAACTGAGAGAAAACATAGGCTGGATCATTACAGTTGTGTGCAAGTTCAAATCTAGTCAGCAAAGAAAAAACAGGCAAACCAAAAGGCGGATGCTCAAAATTAAAATTTGAAACTACTTTTGTAAAAAATCAAAAAGGAACTATATTAGGCTACATCAGAAAAAAAMCACTAAACAGTGTGATAGTTCCTATATAGCAGAAATAGTTCAAATGCACTTGCATTCAGAAGATGATAAACACTGTCAGATGGATTCTGCCTAACACGTATCCCCTCACCAGCTTCCTTAACTCTCAATGTAAGCAAACTAACATCACATTCCAACAGGAAAGAACAGAAAGTTAATTCATGCATTTTGCTTAATTCTCAAATTCTTATAGGTAATTACAGCCATGCAAATTTTTGCATATAAAACCCAAAATATTTAAGAAGGAGCAACAAGAATTTTTTTTTTTTTTTTTTTTTTTAATGTTAGGGATACAAACACTTTCATATATGTGGAATTCCGTACAAGCAACCTAGCCTGGTTCTGCAAACGAACCATCCACCTACGTTTACAGAGAGTTTCAGATCTTTTTGTCAGCAAAAACACTAGCACTATTCTGTCAGGATGTACACTAGAATCCAAGTATATCAATTAACAGACAAAGTATATCAATGAACAGACTCATTCCCACTCTTCTTTAAAAAAATGCTTGTAACATTATTAGGAAAGTTGTCTTTTCCTTCCTCTTTTCTTAGTATGAAACTCTTTTTCCAGATAGCTGAATTGTCTGAAATACAACTCTACTACAACAAACCATATTCAYAGCCTTTTGTGACAAACTGTACCACTGTTTTATCATCATTTTGCTGTTACCACAACTTCTCCCTCTTCCTGCCGTAGGTTTAATACGTTCTGGGCACTTGTTACTAAAAAAAATAGAGGTCTCTCAAGCCACAAATTACAATTACATTCAAAGAATCTGGTAATGTATTTGCCAAACACTTAAGTCAATCATTTTAATGCTAGTAGGATTAGTTTTAAAGTCCGCAAGAAATGGTATCAATTCTGAATCATTTAAATATTAGTTTACAAATATTGCTTATAGCTTAATAGCATCATAGATGTAACTTCACAAACATATTGGCTCTAGACAGTAATTATACCCTCAGCCTAATGTTGCTGTTAATGGACATACACATTTCAATGCTAATTGCAATGCCTGAACATGATAATGTGCCTTTATTAGCAGCTACAAAATAAAGCTCAGTTACAGCCAACTGCAGAACTGAACTATGCTAATTATTTATTTTTAAGATTGCCCGATTTATTTTATGAAGTTCTAAAATAAAATAGCACACCATTTTACTGAAACTAATGTTTTGATTGCAAATATATGATTAAATAATAATTATATAAATGTTCATGCAGGTTATGAACATCTGAGCCAAATGCTAACAAGTTAACAATATAAAGGCATAAGTAACCAAACAACAAATACATTGCACTAAAAAAAAAAAAAAAAAAAAAAAAA